>NW_017962176.1:0-2221 GCF_001601855.1 Plasmodium reichenowi | reverse complement strand
AATTTTTTATTTTCACGTTTTAATAATGAGAAACCATTTACTATACTACAATTATACATTTAATATATATATAATATTTTAATGTATGCTGTATTTTTTTTTTCTTTTATATATACTGTATAACATTAAAGTAAAAATATATAATAAAGTAAACATAAATAAATAAAAAATAAAATAAAATAAAATAAAATAAAATAATAATTAAATAAATAAATAAATACAGTTCATTGATATTTACCATCCGTTATTTATACATTGTGTCCTTATTATTTTAAATAATGGAATAAATGTCGATTGGATAATGTTTCAAATAAATATATAATATATATAATATATATAATATATATTATATATATTATATATGACTTGTAGTATATTTTATATATATATATATATATATATCATACAACCGACTTGGTCATATGCTTTTGTCGCTCCTCCATAGTTATGTATGGACTTGTTCCTATTTCACCTCCTTTAGTTTCTTTGATAAAGAAAAAAATAAAGAAGAAGGTTAAAATTGACATTACTGAAAAAACTATGAAAAGAATCGAAGGGGATTTCTTAATAATAATATCTGATGGGAAGACAACAATAATTGCACAAACCCAATTAACTAATGATGCTAAACTTGCAGCACTATCTTTTATTTCTGATGGAAACATTTCATGTAAATAAATCCATAAAACTGGTCCATAAGAAACAGCAAAAGAAATGATCATAACAAACGTTGCTACGATAGAAAGTGTTTTAACAAAAGTAGAATTTTTATTTATTTCATTGGCTATTGCTGTAGGTAAATAGGCAACTAAAACTCCTACACAGCCCCATAGTAATAAGGTTTTCCTTCCTAATTTTTCTACAACATATATTGCTGGGAAAGTCATTAAAAAATTCACTGCTGTCATTACAACACTTAATATGGTTATTAAATGACTATCTAAAAATTCTTTATATAATTCATTCGAATTAGACACTAAAACATTTATACCTGTAAATTGTTGTAAACCAGATAACAAACATCCTAATATTATAACATATCTATATGATGGGATTTTTAATGCTGATAATAAAGATAAAGAATTTTTCTTTGCTGACTCATTTTGTTCAACAGCTTCTTTTATAGCATTCAGTGGTTCATCCACATTATCTGTTTCATAAATTTTTTTCAAAATGTTTTTGGATTCTTCAATTCTCCCTTTCTCAAAAAGAAAATATGGTGTTTCTTCTTTAAAAAAAACAACTAAAGCAAATATACCTATTAACGATATAACAGAAGGAAATAAAAACATAAGCCTCCACCATAATTTAGCAAACGAAGTTAATGGCTCAGTCGAATCAGCCTTAGGGCCCTCACCCATAGCTAAACCTAACATAACGGCTACAAATATACCGAATGTTATAAATAACTGATGCATTACACCATACGCACCCTTCTTATCTTTATGTGTCATCTCGGATATATACATAGGAACACTTACTGTAACTAACCCTATACCAAAACCACTTAACAAACGAGCAAATAATATTGTATGGAAATGATGAGTAATGGAGGTTAAAATACTTACTAAAAAGAAAAAATTATATATTATTAATAATGATAACCTTCTTCCAAATTGTACTAAATAACCAGAAAAACCACATCCTAACACAGCACCTATAAATACTGATGCTAACAAAAATGAACTCTGAATAGTATTATTGGAACAATTCAATCGATCCGTTTCTCCTTTACACCATTCAAATTCTACAACTATAAAATTCTTTATTGTATTTAATACACTCACTTGATAACCAAATATAAATGATGCTATGCATGCTGATAATACATATTTAAAGGATGTACTAAAAAATCCGCTCTTTCCATTCTTCTTTCCCTCATTCTCACTACATATATCTTTCGAACTTTTCGTCATTATTAAAAAAAAAAAAAAAAAAAAAAAAACCACAAACAAATATAAAACGTAAAAATGAAAATATAAATATATTTATGTGAATAAATATATGTACATATGTATGTATAAATGTATATATGTATAAATGTATATATGTATATATGTATAAATATATATATATATATATATATATATATATATATATATTTTCTCTTTTTTTTTTTTTTTTTTTTTTTTTATATAATAAATTTAATTTCCTAAATTTTATAATTAAAAATGAAAAATTTTCCAATTCCTCATTTTATATATATATATATATATATATT
>NW_017962175.1:0-1027 GCF_001601855.1 Plasmodium reichenowi | reverse complement strand
GGACAATGTGCTGCTGGAGGAGAAACTAAAGGAGCAACCAAAGAAGCAAGTACTTCTAAAGGAGCAACTAAAGAAGCAAGTACTTCTAAAGGAGCAACTAAAGAAGCAAGTACTACTGAAGGAGCAACTAAAGGAGCAAGTACTACTGAAGGAGCAACTAAAGGAGCAAGTACTACTGAAGGAGCAACTAAAGGAGCAAGTACTACTGAAGGAGCAACTAAAGGAGCAAGTACTACTGCAGGAGTAACTAAAGGAGAAAATGCAACTACAGGAGCACCTGGAACACCAGGAGCTAATGCAGTACAATTTAAAGAAGGAACTGCCAATAATGGTGAACAAGTAATGTCAAGAGGAGAAGCACAATTACAAGCAGCAGGAAAGAAAAAGAAGAAAAAAGGATGCTGTGGTTAAATAATCTATGCAGTTGATTCATAAAATATAATTACTTTTTGAATTAGAAAGATATAACAATAAATATATATTTTTTTTAAATATACTTCGAATGTATAGATAATATATTATATGAATAGAGAAAATCAAATAAAATATTAATATAATAAAGAAACATTAATATAAATGAAAATTATATTGAAAGAATGCAGAATAAAAATATGTTAATTAAATATAAGATCTTGATTACAATCATTTTAACATATTTAATTTTTTTTTTATTAAGACGTATTTAAGCATAAATATAAGGAAAACACATATATGCATATATATATATATATATATATTATATGTATAAAATTATAATTATAAGTAAAATTCGGATTTTATGGATAATTAAATTTAATTTGACGTTTATACAGAAAAGGGTCATTCTGAAATATATTAATTTTTTTTTTTTTAAACATGAATCATAGAGAAAAATATACTTTTGAGTATTTTTAATTAAATTATCATATATTATAAGAAATAATTATTTTAATTAAAACATATAAGAAAATATAAAAAAAAGAAAAAAGAGAAAAAGGAATGAATTTTCAGTATATAATAAAAGACTATATATATACATACATACATA
>NW_017962174.1:0-300 GCF_001601855.1 Plasmodium reichenowi | reverse complement strand
TGACGGTTCTGCATTTCTTCTTACATTTATTCTTTCAATTTTTATTACCTATATAGTTGCTCGTTATTTTCCTGACATGAAAATAGGTTTTAAAAAATTAAAAACAAAATTCAACACATTTTTTCAAAAAAAAAGCAAATAACAAAATAAATATTTTGTTATTTATTTAATCTAATATTAAGATATATAATGTAATTAATTTTTATACGTTTTTTTATTTATTTTCATTTATTATAAATATTATAAATTACTTATTCACCCATTTGTTATTTTTTCTTCTTAAGTTTATAATATAACTAG
>NW_017962173.1:0-524 GCF_001601855.1 Plasmodium reichenowi | reverse complement strand
TATATGTTATATATATTTATATTTATTTGTTTATATTTATTTATTTATTTATTCATGTTTATCCCAAATTGTAATATAAATACACTATTGCTTTTTCTTCACTCTTTATATGAAATATTTTTATTTTCTATATCTTTCAACACACAAATTTTTTTTCCATCTTTTAAATATTTTGATGTGTATATATATTATTTTTTTCATTTCCTTCCTCCTTTTTTATTATTTCTTCTGTACATATTTTTAAAAACAATTCCTTCTCTTTTATTAATTCATCTCTTTGACAATCATCCAACATGTAAGTATATAAATATAATAATATATCTTTAAATTCAGCTTTTCCATTTTTTAATTTCTCATTTAAAGGTTGTATTTTTATTATTTTATCATCATCATTATCATTTTCCATAACGCCATAATTGTTGGTACTTGTACAGTATACCATATCCTTGTCGAACAAATTATCTAAAAAATATACATCATTTTTAAAATCAAACAACTGAAAAATATCAAATGAGCTTGCTTTT
>NW_017962172.1:0-497 GCF_001601855.1 Plasmodium reichenowi | reverse complement strand
TTCTTTATCCTTTTCTTTATCTTTTTCTTTATCTTTTTCTTTATCTTTTTCTTTATCTTTTTCTTTATCTTTTTCTTTATCTTTTTCTTTATCTTTTCCTTTTTCTTTTTCTTGTTCATATAAAACATATTTTTCTTCATTTATCCATCTTTCTTTTAATTCTTGGAACCATTTTTCTTTTCTCCACAATTCCAGCATAGAGCTCTTTTTGTTTATTAATTCTTTACATACTTTATTATATTTATTGAATATATTTAAAAAAATACCATTTCTTTTATTTTCCAGTGGAAAGTAATAATCCTTATTATTATACTCATTTAATTGTTTTTTCTTACTTGTTTCTTCTCTTTTTTCATTTTTTTCATCATACAATTTATGATTCCTTCTATTTATGTTTTCATCATAAATATTCTTCATTAAATCATTTCTTTTTTTTAAACACTCATCAATTAATTGTTCATTACTTTTAGGAATTTTCACTTTTTTTTCCTCCCCTC
>NW_017962171.1:0-787 GCF_001601855.1 Plasmodium reichenowi | reverse complement strand
TCCAGATATAATAATTTTTATTCTTTATCAAATTAATATCTATAATATTATGTGTTCGTCCAACTTCTTTAGTAGTTTGTTTAATTTTGTAGTTAGTACTTTCACTTCCTTTACTTGTTTTATTCATTCTTGTAATTTCCCTTAATCCATTTTTCGATGTATCATGTATATTACTCTTATTTTCATATATCAAAAATTTGTGTAATATTAAATAACTAGGATCATTCCATAGTTCATTTTTTATCTCATATCTTAGTAGACTTATCCACTTCCAAAAATAATCATTATTATATCCTATAGTATCATATGATGTGTTAGATGTTTCATCTGTTCTTTTGTTTATTCCGCTTTTTACTATATTTTTGTGCGGCATCCACGTGTTTTTATTTCCCTCGAGACTTTCAATATAATTTCTCATCGTTAGTAAAAAAGGAGTCATATAAAATACATGGGTGCAATATATTAAACAAATAAATAAATAAATAAAAAAAAAAAATAATAAATAAAATAAAATAAAATAGTAAATAATATATATATATATATATATGTGCATGCATGTGTGTGTGCATATATAATATTTTCTTCTATTCATATAAAACATATATAGCTACGTTTTCTTCTATTACTATTAAATTATCTGACAAAAATGTTACGTCATACCATTCAAGATATATTAATTCCATTATATTATTATTATGAGGAGGTTAAAAAAAAATAATAATAATAAAAATAAAAATAATATATTTATTATATATATATATATATATATATATATATATATACAATA
>NW_017962170.1:0-1662 GCF_001601855.1 Plasmodium reichenowi | reverse complement strand
ATACGGAAGAATTAAAAGATTGCTATAATGAAGATGAAAAGAATCTATTTTTAGAAGATGTAAAAAAAAAAAAAAAAAGTTATAAATTAATTGTATGGATACAAATACATATGATGATATTAGAAAGATTAAAAGAAGATGAATGTTTAGCAAACAAACGTTTATTTATTGATGTATGTATAGAACTAATAAAAAAAGGACATTTATGTAAAAATAATGTAATAATAATAGAAATGTTAAATAAATTAAAAAATGATATGTATAATTCGTTCTTATATTTGTTACCACAAGAAAATCATGATAAAAAAAAAGAAGAGTGGTATAAACAATTAAATAAATATTGGATGTATAAGGAAAGTACATATTTTAATTTCTTAGGACAAAAAGATAATGATGAAACCATTCATGATATAATAAAAGAATCCATGATAAGTGTTTATGATAATATGTTTATAAAAAATTATGATGATCAAAAATTTCAGTGGATTGATGAGGATAACGAAAAAGATTGGTTAAAATGTGCAAATGTAAAAAAGGAAGAAATATTCAGTCATAATATATGTGAATATAAACATTTGAAGGATATAAAAAGGGATGTACCAAATGAGACGTCTTTCTTACTAAGTAATAATAAAACTATTGTGGAGAAACAACAAGATGATGTTATAGATATATCGAAAAGTGAATTACCTATGTGTAATAAAATAATGATAGAAAATAAAATGAGTATATTAAGGGACATTTATAAAACAAAAGAAATCTTGACATTTTATTCGGAAGAAATGTAACTATATTAAGAATAAAGAAATATGTAAATGTATTTAATATTTATAAAAATATTGTATATAATGATATTAACAAGATTGAATTTTATAAATGGTCTACGTGTATGATTAAAAATATGGTTACATTTTATTTTGTACATAAAAATTTTTGTTTATGTACATATATTAAAAAATAGGAAATGAAAAGGAAAGATAATTTTTAATGATTAATATATAATGATTAATATTTAATTTTTTTTTGTATTTTTTAAAACATAACCCATATGTTTTGTTTAGTTTATTATTTTTATATATTTATTTTTTTTTATTTTGTTTTGTCTTGTTTGATGTTTTTAATGAATAAGTTTATTCAAGTTACAACAATTTGTGAATTTTACATAAACAAATATATATATATATATATATATATATATATGAAGGTTCTTATATATTATTGTAAGTTTATTAAATATGAACGTAGATAAACGTATATATCATAAACATATAAAAATAAATATATCATTATAAAAAGGTTTTATTGTAGTGTATTTTATATTCTACGTTTTATTTTTATGTATGCACATATTATGTTTAATTATTCACATATATCTTTTTAAATATAATATATATATATATATTATAAATCTAATCCTTTTGTAAGAAATGTATATGTATAATAAGCATTACTACAACATGTTTATAAATAAAAAGAAACATTTCTGTATATTTTATTAGAATTTCTGAATGAATACGAAAATGAAAAAGTATTTTTATGTAAGCATATACATACATACATATATATATATATATATAATAAATTGTTTATGTAAAGTTTTAATTATTATTCTTTTTTAACCATATATTTGGTAATTAAATATATTTTGGCTAGCTACTTAAA
>NW_017962169.1:0-821 GCF_001601855.1 Plasmodium reichenowi | reverse complement strand
AAAAAAGAACAATATATGAAGAACATGAAGATGATGAAAGTGATGATAAAGGAGATGACGATGATTATGATGATAAAGTAGATGACGATGATTGTGATTATAATGAATTAAATAAAAGTGGAGTGATTTTACCATATGAGAAAGAAAAGGACGATGTTTACAAAATAGAAGATCAGCATGAATGGGTTGATAATGGAAAAATAGAAAAAGACAAAAGTAAATATATAAATTTGGAACATACAAGTGACGAACATATATATGATTATTATAATATACATGATGATGAAGCTATAAAAATTGTTGATGTAGAGAGAATAATAAAAGAAAAGAAAGAAAGATGGAAGTGGAAAACTATAATAGAGATTCAAATGGCTGTCATTGAAGAGATACAAAATGAAGAATGGGAAATGAAGAAGGAAGATTTTTTATTTATATGTATAAACGAATTTGTGAATGATAAGGATAGGAAATGTTTATATAACGAAGACGACGATTTCAATAGTACAGAAGTTATGATAAAAGGACAACGTTTCTTATGGAATAGATGGATGGAAAGACAAACATATATTCTAGATAAATGGAAAGAAGAAGAATCATTTATGTATTTAAAAAATGATTGGAAGAGAGAAGAAGATGAATATATGAAAAAAATATACAAAGAGTTGTTGATTAGTTTGAGGGGTGATACATATAATATGTCACAGAAACAGAAGCTTATTTGGAGAAGGTGGGTAGCAAAACATCCATATAGAATAAGAGAAAAAACGATTGGTGAATGGTTTGATAAATTATTTGAAGAAATAAATAAAAATGGTATAATA
>NW_017962168.1:0-1113 GCF_001601855.1 Plasmodium reichenowi | reverse complement strand
CTGATCAACAAAATAAAAACCCATTTGATGATAATAAAAATTATGTAAAGAATCAAGAATATTTAAATGATGAACACTGTATACATGATTATAAAGGGTATTATGAATTTAAAGAAATGTACCAACAGAAGAACACAAAACAGAAGAACACAAATCAAAAGAAAAGAAACATAAAAAAAAACATAAAAAAGGAAAAAAAGAAAAAGTAAAAAAACACGTAGTTAAAAATGTTATGGGAGATGAAGACAAAGATGATGTAGAAATAATAAACTTAGAAGATAAAAAAGCATGTGAAGAACAACACATAACAGTAGAAAGTAGACCACTATATCAACAACAATATAAACTAATGGATGAACCAGAACAATTATCATCAAAAGATAAATCAAAAGTTGAAGAAAAACACTTATCTATACAAGAGCAATTAATAGGTACCATAGGACGTGTTAATGTAGTACCCAGAAGAGATAATAAGAAGAACAAAATGACTAACAAAGATGAAACAGAAGTTCAAGAACAGAAAGATGGTGATAAGGAAGAAGACAAAAAAGAAGAATCTAAAGAAGAAGATGAAGAAGAAGAAGAAGAAGAAAATGATGAAGAAGAAGAAAATGAAGAAGAAGAAGAAAATGAAGAAGAAGAAGAAAATGAAGAAGAAGAAGAAAATGAAGAAGAATCAGAAGAAGAAAATGAAGAAGAATCAGAAGAAGAAAATGAAGAAGAATCAGAAGAAGAAGAAGAAGAAAATGATGATGAAGAATCAGAAGAAGAAGAATCAGAAGAAGAAGAAGAATCAGAAAAAAAAATAAAAAGAAATTTGAGAAAAAATGCCGAAATTTAAATTATAAAAAACCATCCCTTTTTTAATATATTTAAAAAATAATAATAATATATTGTAATGTGTTAAATGAAAGCTATTTAAAATTTTTTAATTTGTAGTGTTTTAATTGTAATGTTTTATTTTAATATATGTGTAAATTTTATTCTTATATATAGTATATATAATATGTTCATATATCTTTTTTTTTGTTGTTGTTTTTGAAAAGAGTGTTTTTAAAAGTATATATAATATATATTAAGTATATAGGGATTTTTTGTTTTTGACATAAGTAT
>NW_017962166.1:0-300 GCF_001601855.1 Plasmodium reichenowi | reverse complement strand
TCGGCTATAATTCTTTTAATTATGCTTATGCCAATTTTGATATTATTATTGAATCTGAAAAAAGCAGAAATAATCAAAGTATAAAATAAATAAATAAATAAATATATATATATATATATATATATATATGTGGTTGTGTATACATAATATATGATTATATTGTTTTATTATTTTTTTTTTATATGTTATATATACTTTGTATTAGAAAAGGCATCATAATAATAATATTCATTACAATAAGTGAGGAATAATAAAAGTGTCAAGAACAACAATATTGTCACATTTATAAAAGTATATGAT
>NW_017962165.1:0-870 GCF_001601855.1 Plasmodium reichenowi | reverse complement strand
GAAACCATGCTGATTAGACAATTCTAAATTTGATCTTTTTGTTTAAATAAAAAAATATTATTATTTTTTTTTACTGCTAATGTAAAAGAGAAATTATACATATATTAGAAAAAAAAAATGTAATTAATTGTTTTTTTTTTTCGTTTTATAATATATTAAATAATCCTATCTTTTTATATATATATATATATATATATATATATATATATATATATATATGTATATACATATATATATATGTGTATATATATGAATAGATTGTAATTTAACAACAAAAAGTATTAAGCCCCAAATCGTAGACGACTTTTCTGTCTCAGAGTGCTGTAAACATGAGAGTAAACTTTGTTTTACGATCTGTTGAGGTTTATCTCTTGTGGCATTGAGCTAATTTAAATATAGAAAATTTTATTAAATATAAAAATATTATATATTAATATAGTTATATTTAAACCAAACAATTTTAAGTAATCAATTTTTTTAAAAATCACAAAAAATGTGTTTTATACTAAATTAACACACACATATATATATATTATATATATATATATATATGTTATGTTGTTTTATTTATGTTATTATTTTTCATAAGAAGAATAACATATATAGAACATAAAAAATATATATTTTATATGCATTAATTTTATTAAACGGTTAATAATAAATATATATAGACATCATATATATATTAATTTATTGTGAACAAAAAGGAGTAATATATTTTAAGAGTTTATATATATATATATATATATTTATATGTGACACGTTTTATTTTTGTATCATTATTTTTATTCTTTATTTTTATAAAACAATTCTAGCGTTAAAATTCTAAGCCATTCTACTTGTAGATTAAATAAAAAATATTCAATATCT
>NW_017962164.1:0-524 GCF_001601855.1 Plasmodium reichenowi | reverse complement strand
TGAATCATCAGAATGCTGAATGTAAATTACACCGATACTATTTTTTTAGTATTACGGTACTCCTATTTTTATTGTACTGAAGGCAAGTTATTTTCATGTCCTACTCATCTATATCGCAACCTACTTTTATATATATTTTTTTTTAGGAAAAAGTATGTGTAAAAGAAAAAGCAATTTAATACAATCTGTCTCAGGCGTTGTAATTTTTTTATGACGTTTAAATAGTATTGACACTAATGTCGCGAAGGAAAAACGTAAAATTGTAATATATTTTATATTTTTTAAATAGGCTTTTTTCTTATTATAAGAAAAGCTTGTTTATACATATAGGTTGTTTTATATACTTTTTCGTGAAGAAAAGTATATATATATATCTATATGTCCTGTACTATGTATCACTGAGATATAACAGTTGTATATTAAAAAATTGGGTTATATGTATAAAGCATATAATTAAAATATTAAGAGTTATGAAGAATGCATACAATAATATTATATATATATTATTGCTTCATAATATCTGA
>NW_017962163.1:0-855 GCF_001601855.1 Plasmodium reichenowi | reverse complement strand
TTTATATATATCCTTATTTGAGAAAGAAGAAAAGATATTTCATTTACAGAATCATATAAAGTTAAGGTGCTTGAACTGTTTCCATTATATAAATTAAAATGTTTAAAACACTTTTCTAAAACTTGTATTAAATTATTATTTTGTTCTACAGAATTATTACACAAATAAAATGGGACCTTCTTATTTTTTGTAGATTTATTCATTATGTGTATTTTTAAGAATTCGAAATACTTTTCATCAGTTAAGAAGATATTTTTTCTCTGAATTTTTATATATAAATCTAAATCATAACACGATTTTATAAAAAAATAAAAATAATCATCAAAATAGTAATTATAAAAATTCGTATTATTTATACGGAAAAAAGATGTATCTTCCATACTACTATAATCAACATACAAATTTAATAATAACGTCTTTTCGCTTATCTTATTTTGTAAAAAAAACTCCTTTTTTAATTTCTCATCCTTTTTAAATAATAAATGAAAATTATAAAAATTTTTGTTACTTATGTTGAAAAGAATGGAATCGTCACTATTCATAATGTTCTCATCATAATTTTTATTATCATCATAATTTTTATTATAACCATAATTTTTATTATCACCATAATTTTTATTATCATCATAATTTTTATGATCACCATAATTTTTATTATCATCATAATTTTTATGATCACCATAATTTTTATTATCATCATAATTTTTATTATCATCATAATTTTTATAGTCCTTATAAGTATTACCATTAACCTCACTGGTATCCTTCAATATAAATTCGTTTTTTTTCTTCTCATTATTATAATCACTTTTTTTCGCTACATGCCTTTCCATTTGAGCATGAGACATAACCTTA
>NW_017962162.1:0-913 GCF_001601855.1 Plasmodium reichenowi | reverse complement strand
CATTTTGATCACCCTCTCCTATAGATAAGGTACTGCTTATGATATTATTTTTTTTCTCTTTCCTCCTTGGAACATTATTTTTTATATTATTCTTTGCAGTGTCTTTACTATTTGTTCTTTTATTTTTTATATTTTTTTCTAAATCTTCTTTTAAATTAGAAGAATTATTTTCTTTCTCTTGTGAACCTTTTCTATTATTCTTATTTCCTGGTTTGCTTTTTTCGCTAGCTGAGTGTTTCAATACATTTTTTGCTTCTCCATTTTGGTTTTTAGTTTGTTTGTGGTCAGCATTTTTATTTTGAACACTCTGTATAATAGTATCGAAATCTTTTTGATTATATTTTTCTTTTAAACTTCTTCTTGTTTCCATTAAAGAAAAAAAAAAAAAAATAGAAAAGAGGAAAAAATCGAATCAAAAGGATAATAAAATGAAAGAGATATTATATTATATTATATATTGTATATATTGTATATATTGTATATATATTATTATATATTTATATTAATACAAGTATGGTAAAACATTACATTTATATATATATATATATATTTTTATTTACACATTATACATTTCAGTGTATTATTATATATTTTTCATAAAACCGTGTATTTTCTTTTCTTTTAAATTGTTTATTTCAAAAATAAATCAATTTATATATATATATATATAATATATATATATATATAATTATAATTATCAAAATAATAAAAGATATATAATACAATATAATATTATATATATACATTTAATATTTTTATAAATAATACAATAAACTAAAATCTCTAACATAATTTTTTTGTAAGCAAACATGTTAAATATTTTAAACTCAAATGTAAATACGTTTTTTTTTTATATTATATATATATATATATATATATATATATATATATATTATATTATATTATATTATAT
>NW_017962161.1:0-1393 GCF_001601855.1 Plasmodium reichenowi | reverse complement strand
TAATATTATTGTGATATGTAATATATATATTTATTTATATATGAAATACATGTTTGAATATTTATTTATAGAGAAGATATATATATCCACCCCGAAACAAAAAACGATCCAGCCTTAGGACGGGTAAGAGATTGGGTCTGTAAACAATGTGGAA
This sequence comes from Plasmodium reichenowi, assembly GCF_001601855.1. Lineage (NCBI taxonomy): Eukaryota > Apicomplexa > Aconoidasida > Haemosporida > Plasmodiidae > Plasmodium > Plasmodium reichenowi. The sequence continues at coordinate 1,239 of NW_017962161.1, read as the reverse complement.
ATAATGAAGCCGTATTTTTACAGCTAGCTGAAAAGATAAGTTATAATCCCATGGCGCTAATATATGTTTGTACAAATAAACATTGCCATTATTGGGAAAAAGAAGCTCAACAAATTAATGATGATAATTATTTTAATAGTGAGAAATCCTCTGATATTTCAGAAGATCAAGATTTATTAAATAACAATTTTTTTGTTAAACGTGAGAAAGATAATTTCCTTTTATCAAATCATGATGGTGGTTATATGAACAAAAATAAAAAGGCATGGAGAACCATAAAAGAAGAAGATGATAAGGATAATGATAATGATAATGATGATGATGAAGAAGAAGAAAAAGAAAAAAAAAAAAATAAACAAGAAGAAGAAGAAGGAAATAAATTACAAGAAGAATTATATAAAATATTAAATCTTAATGAAAAAAAATCAAATGATAAATTACAAAATGAGCTTCAATCAGAAGTAGAAAATGATTATGACATTAACGTGGAGGAATATTTCTGTGAAGAATGATAAAAAAATAAAATAAAAAAAAAAAAAATACATATATATATATATATATATATATATATATATATTATGTAACTTTCGCCTAAGAATAATTTTTTTATAATTCTCCATACGTGTATAATATAATATATAAATGCATTTCTTTTTTTTTTTTTTCATTCTTACTATATCATATTGATCATATTTTACCAAAAATAAGAGAGCACACACACATATACATATATATATATATATATATATATATATATATATGTACACTTTTATGAATTTTTTTTTTTTTGTTTTTTGTTTTAATGTTTATGTTTATACAAAAAAAAAAATAAAAAAATAATATACTATTACACTATAAAGGATCAACATAAAAAATAAAAATATATATATATATATATATATATATATATATATATATAATAATTATATTTATGTGTATGATTTATATGCTGATTCCTTTTTTTTCTTTTTCTTCTTCTTTTTCTTCTTTTTTTTTGTGATACATTTTTGTTTTGTTGTTGATCCTATATCTCATTATCTTGTTCATTTAAAAAAAAAAAACGTTAATACTGTAAATATATTATAAAGTTAAAAAATTCCAAAAGTATACATTCCCATATAAAACATATCCCATAAAAAAAAATATATATATGTAATATATATATATATATATATATATATATATATATATATATATATATCTTTATATATATATAATATAATGTGTTATATTTTTTTA
>NW_017962160.1:0-300 GCF_001601855.1 Plasmodium reichenowi | reverse complement strand
TCAGAATATGATAAAATAAAGCATACGAAATTTTTTTATGCTTTTTCAAATTTATATCCTTGTCATATTTGTAAATTAGATTTATTAAATATTTTAAAAACATATCGTTTAAATTGTAATAATAAAATTAATTTTTCAACTTTTATATTTAATTTACATAACATGATCAACCAAGAAATTGGGAAGGACCTTTTCCCATGTCAGGATATACAAACGATAATTAACAAGTACAAAACGGTTGATTAAAAGGAGTGTTCCTTCTTTTTTTTTTTTTTTCCATAATGAGTTTTCGAAATATAC
>NW_017962159.1:0-608 GCF_001601855.1 Plasmodium reichenowi | reverse complement strand
TTTTTTTTTTTTTTTTATGGGTAACACATACTTATAAAACCATAACCTTTCCTCTTATCGAACATGATAACATTTCCTGTTATTTTATCATGTTTTTCTTTATTTATTAATTGAGAAAAAAAATGTTTTTTATAACTATTAAAATGAATGTGAATTTTTCTTCTAAGCATTTTATACCATTTATTATTTATTAAAATTTTATATTATATATAATAATATATTAAAAAATAAAATATATATATTATATTTGAAACTATATATAAATATAAGGTATATTTTTTTTTTAAGTTTTTTTTTCAAATAATCATTTAATTAAAAGTATATATAGTTACAATATGAATAAATTAAATATTATAAATATATATATATATATATATATATATATATATATATATATATATGTATAGATTTATAGTAGGATAAAAAAGAATAATAATAAATAAAAAATAAAATAAAATAAAATAAATAAAAGAAATTGTGGATATATATCATAATATATATGTTACATACATATAATATATATTATTATTTTATTTTATTTCTTTATGTATATATGCACACAAAACAACTTCACATAAAAAAAATAATAATTAATAAGTAATTATTTT
>NW_017962158.1:0-707 GCF_001601855.1 Plasmodium reichenowi | reverse complement strand
AAAAAAAAATATATATATATATATAAATATATATAAGTATTATATTTTATAAAACGACAAAACATTTTGTAGAAGAAATATATATATATATATATTTATTTATTTATTCATTTATTACCTTAAGGGTGTTCAATTTACTTCTTAATTCCTTTTCTTCCTCTTCGTAGAATATTAATTCCTTCAAGAGTCTCCTAACAGCTCCATGATTAATTTTCAAAAGTTTTAATTCCAATGCCATATATTCCATTTTAAGATATAAATTAATAATTATATATATATAGATAATAGAAGAAAAAAAAAAAAAAAAAAAAAAAATTTCAGAATTTATATTCTTTCACAAAGCGTGAATATCACATATATATATATATATATATATTTTTATAATTGTAGGTAATTATAAATTTATAAACATATAATTAAAATGTATTATATATATATATATTTTTTTTTTTATATTTTTAGTAATATCCTCTCTTTTTTTTTATTTTTTTTAATTAAATTATTTAATAATATTTTCATATGATTATATTGTATATATGTATATATTTTTTTTTTATTTTTGCAAATGGATCATCTATTTATAAATATGTGAATTTTATTATGCATGACCTTAAAATGATTTTATATATATATATATATATATATATGAAATGTCTTTGAAAAAAAGTACTTAAAATTATAAAAATAATGCATACAATACATTAGAA
>NW_017962157.1:0-1331 GCF_001601855.1 Plasmodium reichenowi | reverse complement strand
CAGGTAAAATTGGTATTGAAAAATGTAAACTGTTCATAAATTTCTATCCTTGCAAGCTTGAATATTATATATATATTTATATATATGTATATTTTTTTTTTTTTTTTTTTTCTTTTTACTTATTTTCGTGTGTGTCTTATTTATTCATTTTTATATATGAATTCATAAATATTTTAAAATAAATTACTCTTATATTATAAATTATAAGCTTTTTTTTTATTTTATTTATTATTTTTTCCGTGTAATTTATAAATATCCTTTAATTGAAAACACATTTCATTTTATTGTATTTTTATTTATTATTTTTTTTTCCCCTCCCCTTTTTTGCCTTATTGAGCTAGATATACCCATTCCTTTTTTTCCATATATTTATTATATTTCTACATCGTGAAAATGTGTAAATGAAAAAGAAAAGAGTGTAAAATATACTTACTTCTTTTAAGTTTTTCCTTCTTATAATATATATATATATATATATACATAGATGTATACTTTTCTTTTTTTTCTTAATTTGTTTCATTTTATTTATTTCGTGTATTTATCTTATTTATTTTTCCTTTTTTATTTTTTTTTTGTACTACATAATTTTATCTTTTTATAATTTCTTTTTTCCTTTTAGTATAATGGGATACATATTTATATTGAAATACTGAAAGTATAATCACATAAAAATATACATATATATATTATATATATATATATATGATTTTAACCTTTTTTTTTTTTTTTTTTTTTTTTTTTTAAGCTACATAAATTTTCTTTTTTTTCAGTTTCCTTCTTTAAATAGTTTTTACCAGATTACAAACTTTCTATGCTTTTAGTGATAGTAATTAAATAAAGAACTAATTTAAAAATGACGTCCTAATAAACATTATTGTATAATGAACCTTCCATAACAGACACATTATTTATATAATTTTTACTATTAATTTTTATTTTTGTTTTTCCTTTCCTGTAGATATTATAAATTAACAATTTGAATTAACATTATTATAAATATAAAATATATATGTATATATATATATATATATATATATATATATATATATATATATATATATATATACATAAATTTATTTATACCTATATAATTAAGACTTTTTCTCATTTCTTATTTTTAATTTCATTTTTTTCGTGTAATATAAATAATATACAATTTTTAGCTTCAGAAGCTTACAAACCTAAGACATTATAAAATATAGTTCATTTTTAATAGTTCTTCCAAGGTGTGATATAAAATATAAAAATATAATATATATACTTTTGCTTTCAGATATGTATATATAAGAAGGTTCATAAATATATATGATAAATGTATATATATATATATA
>NW_017962156.1:0-1661 GCF_001601855.1 Plasmodium reichenowi | reverse complement strand
TTGTATGAATGGAAAATGTCATTTTTTCTTACATGAGTGTACACACTACACACTTTTTTTCAGAAAAAATGATAAATACACATATAGCTCATATTGGGAAAAAAAAAAAAAAAAATATATCAATATATGTACATATATGTAGATTCCTTTATTTGTCTATATAATGTAATATATAAAGGTTATTATATTCAAACCAAATTAGTTATATACTACCTTTTATATATTAAATATGATATGAATATACTAATTATAATAGAACAAAATTCATAATTCCGATAGAAAAAAAAAAAATAATAATAATAAATCAAACTTTTTTTTTTTTTTTTTATATACAACTGTTATATGTATATACATGTTTATATAACCTAAGAAAATTATATTTCATTTTATTGTAATATAACACCAAAATAATAGTGTTGTTATTATTTTTTAATTTTTCTATATGTAAGTTGAAATATAAATAATAAAATTAAAAAAAAAAAAGGGAACATGGTTTTTTTACATAACCTGGATTTATACATATAAATATATATATATATATATATATATATATATTTATGAGGAATGTTTTTTACAAATGATAATATATGGTGTTATTCATAAATAAATGATTTAACATATAAAAATAATAATAAAAAAAAAAAAAAAAAAAAGATATTTAAAATAAAACAAAATAACATAAAATATTAAATTCAAATATAAGATTAACTTAAAAAAAAAAAAAAAAATTATTATTATAATATATTTTTTCCTTTTTGCTTCCATTTTTTTTTTTTTTTTTCTACTTTTTATTTTTTTTATTAATTTTAAAATTTAAATTCATTAATTAATAAGTTAAAAAAAAAAAAAAATTGACGTCAAACATTGTCATCTTTTTCATTATCAATTATATCTTCATTTTTGGAGGTATCTTTTGGTAGTAACGCTATGATCTATAAATAGTAACAAGATAAATTATAAAAAGAGTGTATATAAATGAGTATTTACTTAATTTATTTTAATGAATTATTTATTTTTATATTACTATTAATTGAACTCCAGCGGCAACTAGCCCAACAGATACATTAGACAGGTGACTCTAAATTAAAAAAAAAAAAAAATGTATATGAGTACACAAATGAGTACATAATATATATATGTATATATATTTATATATTTATATTAACTGAATAAATAATTTTTACCTTCCAATTGAAATTACTAAAAAATTGACTAAAGGTGGTCTCTTTGCATAAACCCTACATAAAAAAAAAAAAAAAAATATATATATATATATATATATATATATTTATTTATTTATATATAATATATATATTAATTGGGAATAATAATCATCTTACAGGTACTAGTGATTGAGATCTATTCAATATTGAATATTGGATGTAAGGAGCCATTATTGTATTTAAGCATGCTATATATAAAAAAAAAAAAAAAAAAAAAAAAAAATATATTTATATTTAATAAATTTATTAACTCTTGTAACAAAAGGATTTACACCATATCAGTATTAATTTAAATATATATATATATATATTTATTTTTTTTTTTTGTTTATATTAACTTGATAAAACCACTTTAATGGTAACAACCTTATCATACGAACAACTGTTTGAAAAGGTTCTATACAAGAAACAATTTAAAACTTTATCCATTGATTGGAT
>NW_017962155.1:0-1117 GCF_001601855.1 Plasmodium reichenowi | reverse complement strand
ATCAATTAGAAGGTAAATCGCTAGAGATGGAGAATGGAACATATCATGGAAGTAATGACGAAGAAGATGTTACTGGACCTTCTGTAGAAGATATTACAAATGATGATAACAATTCTTTTCATAACATAGCTAATCAAAGTGATGTTTTAAATAGAGAAGATGCTATTGCTTCTGAAACTCAGGTTGAAAGTGAACCTGAGGATTCAAATAGGGTAATAACTACAGAAGTTCCAAGTACTACTGTAACAACCACTGATGAAAAACTATCTGAACAAGTAGAAGAGAAAGAAGCTGAAGAAATTAAAGAACCTGTTGAATCAAGGGTTATTCGAGAAACAATGGAAAATTCTGCGAATTTAGATTCCCCTGCTCATGAAGAAGATGTTGAAAAAGAAACATTGGAACCTGAGAAGAATGAATTATATAATGATACATCTAGAGGAAATATCAGTGAAAAGGATTTAAACGATATTCAGTCGTTAAGAACTGAAACGGATAGTACAGTATTAGATGATTCTAGTGAAAATGGAGAAAGAACAGAAGATAGCGAAAGTGAAGTTGGAATATTACGAAAACATAATTTTAGCACAGAACAAAATGAAGAAAAAGATTTTGACCCAGTTGAGAGTGATTTAGAAAAAGAAGAAATTAAAAATTTACTTAATCTAGAAAAAGAAGAGGATGCCGATGTAGAAATAATCGATAGAACACATGATAGTATGAGTGATGGAGATAATGGTGATTCGAATAACAATAATCTATCAAGTGAAGAAAAAATTGAACAGTATAAAAATAGAGATGTTTCGAAAGAAAGAGAAGAAATATTGAACATGTCAAAAACAAATATATGTTCTAATGAACATTCATTAAAATATTGTCAATTTATGGAAAGAAATAAGGATTTATTAGAAACATGTTCTTTAGAAAATAGGTTACATTTATGTTGTGCAATATCAGATTATTGTTTAAAATATTTCAATCCTAATTCCCTTGAATACTTTAATTGTACACAAAATGAATTTGATGACCCTACATATAATTGTTTTAGAAAACAAAGATTTACAAGTATGTCATGTTATAGAATTAAAAACAATATACATTAATATGTTAATAAAAA
>NW_017962154.1:0-340 GCF_001601855.1 Plasmodium reichenowi | reverse complement strand
GTATGCATTACATTGCCGGAGGTGGTATAATAGCCCTTTTATTGTTTATTTTAGGTTCAGCCAGCTATAGGAAGAATTTGTAAGAAAAAAGGATGAAGAAATATAAATAAAAATATAAATATATGCATATATATTTAAGTATTATAAGAACATATATATATATATATATATAAATGTGTATATTTTTATTTTATTATTTTATAGGAATGATGAAAATGGATTCTATGATTCTAATGTAAATGATTCTGCTTTTGAATATAATAATAATAAATATAATAAATTACCATATATGTGTAAGGAAAAAACTAAAACAAAAAAGATATATGTATATATATATATA
>NW_017962153.1:0-1644 GCF_001601855.1 Plasmodium reichenowi | reverse complement strand
ATATTATACATTGCAATTAGTAATTTTCTTGTATTTTTTCTTGGTTTTTATTTATTATTATTTTTGTTTTATTTTTGTTTTATTTTTGTTTTATTTTATTTTTGCGCGTAATATTTTATATAATAATTATATGATTATTTAAATTTTTTTATATTTTGTTTATAAAAAAATAAATGTATATATATATATATATATATATATATATATATATATGTATTAATTTTTACAATGGATAAAACTAATTTGATACCCAAAGGTAGTAATTATAATGAATATGGCGAGGTAGTATCTGGAGTTGATACATTTTATAATAAATGTGGATTATCTATAAAGAATTATTCATGGATAGTTAAAGAGGCGATTGCTATTATAATATTAGTACATGGTTTAGGTTCATGTTTACGTTTCGGTTTTTTGAGACATAGCGTAAATATAGTAGATAATATGCATGCTACATTAATTGATAGTGATAATTTTTATATTTATAAAAATAGTTGGATTGAAGAATTTAATAAGAATGGTTATTCTGTATACGGAATAGATTTACAAGGTCATGGAGAATCTGATGGGATTGATAATTTAAGACTTCATATAAATGATTTTGATGATTTTTCTCATGATGTTATAGATCATATTAAAAAAGTATATCATTCGATTATGTTTGAAAATGATAATAAAGATAATTTATACAATAATAATAAAATGGAAAGTATGGAAAAAAAAATTCCTATGTATTTAATGGGTTATTCTATGGGAGGAAATATCGTTTTAAGAACTTTAGAAATATTAGGAAAATCAAAAGATCTTATTTCAAAATATAATATTAAAGGAGCTATATGTATTTCTGCCATGGTTTCAGTAAAATTATTAGGGTATACAGATTCTTTTAAATATCGATACTTTTATTTACCGGGAGCACGGCTGCTGGCTACCTTATTTCCAACATATAGACAAAAAATAGGAAGTGCTGATTTTAAGAAATTTCCATATGTTAATGATATTATATCATTGGATAGTGGTACATTTAGAGGTAATAAAACAAATAAATTTGCATATGAAATTGTTAAATCTTTAGATACTTTACATAAACATATGGATGATATTCCTAGAAATATACCTATACTGTTTATCCATGCAAGAAATGATAGTCATTGTTATTATGAAGGTTTAGAAATGTTTTATAACAAATTAGTCAGTGATAATAAAGAATTAGTGACCCTAGAAAATAACGAACATCTTGTAATTATGGAACCAGGAAATGAAAAAATTCTAAAAAAAATTCTTGATTGGATTTCTAAAATTTATAAAAAAGATGAACATAATAATGTAAAAGAGGAAATTACCCTGATGTGAATATAAAATTGTAAACAAGTAAATAAATAAATAAATAAATAAATAAACATATATATATATATATATATATATATTATGTTATTTTTCTTTTAGCTTTTACACAGTATATATTATTGATTATAGCTTATTTATATATAGCTATATAAAGTTCATATAATGTTATAATTAATATATTATGTTTTAATTTATTTTGTTTATTATTATTTTTAATTATGTGTATAAATATCATATTGAGAACATCAGTTAGATATTATAAATGATATATTAATTCTTTTATACCTTATATAAATT
>NW_017962152.1:0-1666 GCF_001601855.1 Plasmodium reichenowi | reverse complement strand
TATATATAGTAATAGTTGGTGTTATCATGGGAGAACACTATTTTTCAAGAAATGTATTTTTTTTCATATTAATAATTATCGAGATCATCTGGGGTTAGAGATGAACCAAGGTTTGTATAATCACTTAAGTCTATTGAACTTTCTTGTTCAGATTCATCAATTATATTTGTCTGTTTTTCATTTCTGTCTTTATTTTCTTTCACTACTTTTTCCTTTAGTTTATCTTCCACTGACGTCTTTTTACTTATTGGTTGTGTATTTAAACATTGTGCTAAGGATCTTATAGGTATATTTTGTCTTGTTACTTTTTTTAAGCTGTATACATTTTCATAACATGATGGAATAAAGTTCTACAATTAAAAAAAAGAAAAGCATATTTATTTATTGCGTTATTTTATTATTTTTTTTTTAATTTACCAAATAAAATAAGAATAATAAAAAAAATAATATATGTATGTATATATGTATGTATATATATATATATATATATATTATGTTATATTATATGTTTGTTCTTTATTTTTTTACCCTATCTGATAATAACAGAATTTCCAATACAATAAAAAATAGGTATATTTTAATAGAAGAAAATACCATCATTTTAAAAAAAAAAAAATTAATTTATATATATATATATATATATATATATATATATATGTTTATTTTTTATATGATATTTATTTTTCCTTTTATGTGTAATTATTATAATAAATAATATATCTTATAAAATGTATTTAAATAATCACATATATATATCTTATATATTTTTTATATAAAATGTGTTTACATGAACTTTTTGACCAATTTATATTTATTTAATAACATAAAATTAGAATTATAATATTTCTGTTATATTAAATATTTTATATTACAGAATATATATATATATATATATATATTTGCTTATTTATTTATTTAATTTTGTAGTATCTATACAATTTATATATATAATAAGGTTCAATATGTAAATATTTTTATTTAGAAATTGAGAACGAATGAATATGATATTTATATTTTTATATTTTTTTATATGGAAGAATATAACTTACACATTTTTACTATATTTATTATTTATTACATAATTTATGAAATGCTATGATTATAATAAAATATATTGAAAATATTAAGATTAATTAATTATATTATATACTTATATATATAATACTATATATATTTTTTTTTTATATATATGTATGTAATTTTGTTCAATGCACTACATTTTTTATGAACCTTTTATTTTTTTTATTTTTTAATGTGAATTGTATTTTTAAAATGATACACTTTGAGAAATGAACCCTAGGATATAAACAAAAAATAACATAATTATTATTTATTCCTAAAATTTTTTAAATGTTATTTTTCTGATATGTTTTGTATTACAAATAAATAAATAAATATAAATATATATATATATATATATATATATATATATATGTATTTAAATAGGTATATAATTTTTTAATTTAAAAATATTAAATTAGATATAATATATAGTACAAATGCTATTACTATATACTGGGACTAATAAAAAATGGAATCTTCCAAATGTATGTTTTGTGATTTTTTTTTGAGTATAAATAAGAATTATTTATTTTTTTAATTTAAGCAATAAAATAAAAATGAAATTATAATATATAATTATTATTTTTTTTTTTTTATGTGTAAA
>NW_017962151.1:0-300 GCF_001601855.1 Plasmodium reichenowi | reverse complement strand
TTAATGAAGTTGACTTTTTTTATTCCAGCATATCCGTATTCATTGTACCATTTTTTTACATCAATATCTCCTAAAACTTGATAGGCTTCGTTGATTTTTCTAAAGTTGTGGAAAATAGGTTCACCTTTTGTTTGATATGGATAATACTTTTCAGCTAACTTAAAATAATTTTCAGTAATTTCTTTCATATCAGCATTAACACCAACACCTAATATATCGTAATATAATGGATCTAGGATTTCAACTGGTAGACTTACTTCTGAATCTTGTTGAACGTCAGTAACTGCTTCTTCTATATTT
>NC_033659.1:3172904-3179732 GCF_001601855.1 Plasmodium reichenowi | reverse complement strand
AAATATAAATATAAATGTAAATGTAAATAAATAAATATATATATATATATATGCATATTTTGTTAGGTTCCACTATTTATTATGCAAAATAAAATCCTTTGGGGTAAAATACATTCGCCAATGTAAAATAAAAAATTTCTGATCAATATGTTTAGATTCCAAGATAATAATTTTCCTTTAAGAGAAATATACACATCCTTCCAAATTCGTCCTTCATATATCTTCATCCATCCAGTAAATAGATATGCCCTTCATCATATCACTTTCTTCATATATATTGTAACATATAATATTAATATGCCTTATAAATATCCTTCTGTTTTATTAATAATGAATATTAAACTATATACCTCATTAAGTGCAACTTATTGCCATTCATATATATCTATAATTGTATATATATTCGTTCATATTACAATTATTTATTCATACATATCTCCTCCGCATCATATAATTCACATTCCTTATCCCATAATCCATTTTATTCTTTCTAAAGCAAAATGTATTATACCCTTATATTATTTGTTCATAATATAAATACAAATCTTTAACAACATATTCATTTTCCTAATAGGTACATCGGGTCCTGTAATTTTTTATATGCAACACTATAACACACACACAATCACAAATGAAATAAACACACACATCCAAAAACACACAAATACAAAAATACACAATCAAATATGTATAAATCAAATATATATTTAATATATAATACGTAATCATTTTATTATTCATACATAACAATTTACAATTTATTTTTATCATGAAATTATTTAAAAAATTAATAATATAACTAATTATAAGTAATAAAATATTAAAAAACGACAAACAAATAAAAAAAATTAATATATATATATATATACATGACAAATGTTTCTTTTTTGTTTGTTTTTTTTTGTTTGTTTTTTTTTGTTTGTTTTTTTTTGTTTGTTTTTTTTTGTTTGTTTGTTTTTATATATGTGTGTGTGATAACTTTGAATGCATTTTCTACCTTGTTCATACTATTTTACTACCGAGCTTCGCGAATTTCTAATAATATTTGAGCAGTGCTACGCAGAAAATCAATTTGCATTCAATAAGTATTCCTAAAAGATTAGAAGAACTCAAAATAGTAATGATAATTTATTACTTTAAGAGTTTCATTCCTAATCAATGTTTGATACTTATTACGATGAAACGATACCTTCACAATGACAAATATAGTAGTTGATCCTTGTTGCTGAAGGCAATTCTCTTCATAGTAAGGAGATTTTGTCCTTAAAATGGGAACATTTTTCAGATTGTAGCAATAACAATAAGATCCCCCAACAGTGCAGGTGCTGTTAGACCCATAACAATACTTACAGTTTTCATAATTTTTTTTTTATCCGTCATCTGCTGACTATTACATGTTGCATATATCAAATGATACTTGTGATTTTGCATATAACTTAAAGTACATATTGTAAAGAATACAATTCGACACAAAACATATACATATATATATATATATATATTTTTTATATATGTATTTATTGATATGTATATATTATATATTTATATAAAAGTATTTCACTTTTTATACTATCAATCGTTTTGATATTAAGCCTTTTCTTTCAATACATACTTAAGTATACGGAGGGAATCTACCAAATGTATACACAGAATAATAATCAAATAGTGTTAGAGATAATTCAGACCACTATATATAAATATATGTGATCTCTGTACGAATCTTTTTACTATTGTTGAAACCAATAACTCTATTCACCACAGGAGCGTTACACCAAAACGTTAAAGTACCACCATATTCATATATTACCTTTCTCTCTCCCACTACAAAATACTTCTGTACGTTTCAAAACCCAGATATTTATATAACATTTTTGCTAACCAAAACTGTATTTTGTGTAATATGAAATAGAAAAATAACGTTTTCCAAAATTAACATGAAAATGTTATATAAAAAAAAAAAAAAATTGATTTACATATTAATAATATCTATTCTACTTAATCCAAACTTTTAAAAAAAAATTTAAATCTTTCAAATTATTATAATTCTAATCATATTTACACGTTTTGGTTATATTATAAAAATAAACCTTCGAGAAAGTCATTTTCTTTATATAGTGAGTAGATATATATATGTTTTTTTAATAAAATAGTATGAACTAAATATTATTCTTACACCCAAAATCACACACACACACACATAAAAAGTGTCAAAAGCTAAACACACTAATTTAAAACACAATAAAAATTGACTATTAATCAAAAAAAAAAGAAAAAATTATATCTATATGGAAATAATTAATAATTGATTATCATATATTCAAAACGTATAATATATTAAAAATAAAATAATATTAACCAATAAAACAACATTAAAATAAAACAAGTGCTTTATAAAACAAAACAAATATGTAAATATTATATTATAAAAACACTATGACTGTGTGCTTTTTTTTTTATATTACAACAAAACAAAACAAATATGTAAATAATACATTAAATAAAAAACACTGTGACGTGTGCTTTTTTATATTACATCAAAACAAACAAATATGTAAATATTATATTGTAAAAACACTGTGACGTGTGTTTTTTTTTATATTACAACAAAACAAATATGTAAATATTATATTGTAAAAACACTGCGACGTGTGCTTTTTTCTTATATTAAAACAAACAAAACAAAACAAATATATAAATAATGTATTATATAAAGAACACTGTGACGTGTGTATTCTTTTTTATATGATATCAAAACAAACAAAATAAATATGTACATATTATATTATAAAAACACTGCGACGTGTGCTTTTTTCTTATATTAAAACAAAACAAAACTTATATATAAATAATGTATTATATATAAGGAACACTGTGACGTGTGTATTCTTTTTTATATGATATCAAAACAAACAAAATAAATATGTAAATATTATATTATAAAAACACTGTGACGTGTGTTTTTTTCTTACATTAAAACAAACAAAACAAAACAAATATGTAAATATTATATTATATTATAAAAACACTGTGACTGTGTGCTTTTTTTTTTTTTATTACAACAAAACAAAACAAATATGTACATATTATATTATAAAAACACTGCGACGTGTGCTTTTTTCTTATATTAAAACAAAACAAAACTTATATATAAATAATGTATTATATATAAAGAACACTGTGACGTGTGTATTCTTTTTTATATGATATCAAAACAAACAAATAAATTATATAATAAAAATTACAATTATGTGTAAATATTAAAAATTTAGCAATAATTTCATGAAATATATAATGAAATATATAATATTTATAATATATAAAAAAATAAACAACTTATCTCTTAAAACAGCAATATAAAATATATATATATATATATATATATATACATTCATATAAAAATATTGTACACATTAATAATATATATAAATATATAAAAAACTTTGTATCTATTTCACTTGATTAATATACATATTAATAATAATATAAATATATATCATATTAACAGTACTTTATGTGTTTATGTGTGTGTTAAACATTTCTTTTCAAAAGTTTCTTTGTTACATATATTTCCCCAAAATATTAATTTCTATAGGAAAATAAAATTTTTAGTGGCATGGTCTATTCGTGCATTTAATTGTTTCGTTGTATTATTATATATGTTTTGTTTGTTAAAAAACATAACATATTATTCACTTTTTAATTTAATATAAAAATTTTAATTTTATATATAAATATGATATGTACTATAACATATTATCAGCTTTTACAATTTATTATATAATATAAATACATATATATATAATGCTGATTATTTTATTTCATAAAAATATTCTCTCTTATAAAACATTCCAAAAAGAAAAGAAACTTTTAATGAAAAAGGAAAATTCTTCCTTATGAACAAAAGAGTGTTTTATTAAATATAAAAAAAAAAGCAAACAAATTAAAACAAAAAATTAAAAATCCTTATTTTTTTTTTATTTTTCTCATTTTGATATATATTAATAATTTTTTCGAAACACAAGTTATTAACTACCTGATGTTTCTCCTCTTTTTTCACAAAACATTTCACAGCACCAATCATGTTTATTTATTTAAAATTTAATTTTTTTCTTAATAAAAATTAATTTTTTTGTACATTTATTTCTTAAAGAAACAATTTTTGAATGTATCACCATGCTAAAATATGCGCACCAATAATTTTACATCCCTTATATGCATACATAAATATTTTGTACCTATATACAAAAATATAATATATATATATATATATATATATATATTTGCATAAATTATAAATCCTTTTAACGTTATGCCTCAATATTTAATTTATATTGTATATTCATATAACACTTTCAAAATAAAATTTTGTCCAATTTTAAGTAAATATATATATATATATATATAAACAACTTTTACTACCTTTTATAAATCTTACTTTTTTGCATAAATACAAATAATTTTTTAACATTATTAATTCAAAAATTTATTATTTTTTTATTTTTTTTATTTTATTATTATTTTTTTTTTTTTTTCCCCTTTTTTTCAGTTATTATTTTAGCTAGCTACCTAGTATAATTCATCATAAAAGAAAAAAAAATTGTAAGTATTTCGCTATCTACATATGTATAAATCAATTCATAATAAAATACAAAAAACAAAAATAGTTATTTTTTAATAAACGCTCTAATATATGTAAAAAATATATAATAATTATTCCTTAATTTTTTCTTTTTTCATTGTGTTACTAACATATTGGAGAATGTAAAATACGGTATATTTTTTTTTTTTTTTAACATGTATTTTTTACTAGTATTTCTTTCTTTATAAATATATACATATAAAACAACATATATATTTTTTTCATAAAAAAAATAAATTAAGTATACTTAAAAAATTTTATATATAAATATACATAATTTTTATACATTTTTTTAAATTTATATTGCTTTACACAATTTCCATTTTTTTTTTTTTTTTTTTTTGATATTTATATATGAGTATATATCAACATATTAAAATGTAAGTAAATATTATTTAAATGCACCTTCAAATTGATAATATACAATATAATATAAAATGAATGTTTGTTTTTATAATCAAAATATATTTTAATAATTATATATATAATAATTGTACTATCTAAAACCTTGAATTATTTCATAACATATATAAATATATATTATAAAATATATTAATATATATACTATATACAGGACATCTGTACAAAAAACAATAAAAAAAAATATATGTTACAATTGTTGATAAAATTTTTATTATATATATAAAAATAAGTACATAGAATAAGTTATTTTTTATAATTTATTTGATTTTTGATTTTTTAATTCTGATTATAATTTAATTCATTCATTATCATATTTAAAATTTAACAAAATTAATCAGTATAAAGGCAATCTTTTATATTTAAAAATATAAAACGTACAAACAATTAATAATATAGGGATCTATTATATAATGTGTATTGTTATATTTAATAAATTTTAAATGACATACGAATTATTATTTTAATCAATGATAACACATATATATATATATATATATATATATATATATATATATAATATTGGTTCTTTCTTTGTGCGCCGGTGTTCTTTATAAAATATATTATATACCTTAAAATATTACTATTATCTTACCTTATATTAACTTATAATTCATTCAACATAAAGTATTAGACATTTATGTATTATTAAAATTCTATAGACATATTATATAAAGTTCTAGTTTTATTTATATAATATTATTAAATTGTTTGTATTAATTTTTATTACATATCCTATTTTATTAATAGAACACATTCTATGGTATACTTATGTTGCATTATTATAAATCATATTTAAATATTTCAATCAGACTATAATTTTATTTTATATTTCAACGTATTAATTTATATATATATATATATATATATATATTGTGTAAACATAAAGATAATTAATTTTTATTATTCTATATTATATAATTATTAAATTATTTGTTCTTATTATATATATTTTAAACATAATACAAAAAAAAATTACAATATATATAACTTTATTATTATACTCAAAAAAATAATAATAAAATAAAATAATAACACATTATACTATTTTATAAAAGTAAAAAACTCTATCATAAAAATTCATGTTTATATTATTTAAGAACTATATAAAAGATAATATTTTTTAAATGCAAAAAAAAAAAAAAATCAAATTATAATTTCATAATATATATTTATTTGTATATTTTAAATAAATATAATAATATATGATCGTATGAAAAAAGAATATTCAACATGTATGTAAATAATAAGTATTTTTATTGAACATAACTCTATAAATATATTTTTATTATTATGTACTTTAAGAAATATATATAAATATTTTTTCAAAAATAATTAACCGTAATATAAATATAATATTATTATCCTTATATAATATATATATATATATATATATATATATATATATATATATGTGTTAGAGGAATAAGAACATTCTATACACAATTTAATATACCATTTTCCGAAATTTTTTTTACATATTCTAATTTTAAAAGAATTAATTAACAAAAATAATACATGGTAAAATTTTTATTAAGTACATCAAAAAAGAAAAAAAAATTATATATAATTATAATAATATATTTTTATTTTTAATAATAATTAAATAGATTATAATATAATTAAAAAAAATTAATAATAAAAATAAAACTTTTTATTATATTAAAAAGATATTACAGAATCATAATATAAATTTTTATAAAATAAAAATTTAACAACAATAAAGGAAATACAAAAAAAAAAAAAAAAAAAAAAAAAAAAAAAAAAAA
>NC_033659.1:3145697-3172504 GCF_001601855.1 Plasmodium reichenowi | reverse complement strand
AAAATTAAAAAAAAATAAAAAAAAATAAAAAAAAAAAAAAAAACTTTTTATTATATTAAAAAAAAATTAAAAAATAAAAAAAAAAATTTTAAAAAAAAAAAAATTAAAAAAAAAAAAAGAAAAAAAAAAAAAAAAAAAAAAAAAAAAAAAAAAACAAGAACCATATAATATACATGTCATTCTTTAAATATTTAGTATACTTTATTTTTAAAAAAATATTATATATTTAATGAAATCCCTGTACTCTATTTTATATTATTATTATCTTTTTTTTTTTGTTGTTCTTTTTAATGAATTAATAAAATTATACTTATATATATATATATATATATTATAATTATACAATAAAAAATTAATTATTTTTTTATTAATTTGGCTGTTTACTTAATTTTATATTTCTAAATAATTTATTGTTTTTTAGAAAAAATACTTTTTATCTATATATATATATTTACTTAATAGATATATATAAATAAAAAAAAATTATTTTTTAATATATAAATTAATTTATATATATATATATATATAAAATAATTCATATTGCACTAAAAACACAAATGTATATTTATTAATACATATATATATAAATATATATATTTATAATAAATATATATATTATTTAATTTTTTACTATTTATAAAATAAATTTTTTTAATGATTTAATTTTTCAACGAATTTTAAATAAAAATTTTAAAACATAATATATATTTTATAAAAACATTATATCATAAAAATATTATATATATATAACATAAGCTATATATATATTTATAGTGTCTTTAATAAAACGAATATTCTTTTTTCAATGAATAAATTTTTTCTGTTTTTACATTCTATTTTAGGTTTATTTAATTCTAATAAGGTATTAATTTAAAATACATAATATTTCAAAAAGTATATACTTATTATTCATTATATATGTTCTTTTTCATACTATTTATTATATAATTAATAACATTATGTATAAATTTAATTATACCTTTTAGATATTTTATGACACATTTCTTAATATCTCTAAAAATGGCAATATAACATATTATAATTTGATTAGACGATTATGTGAATCATATTCAAATATTGATGAGACAACTGACAAAATGTTACAAACACATATAACGAGTCATATAAATAAGGAAAATTATAAGGACATAGATACAATATCTAATTATGATGTAACGGATAAAATTTTTGATTATTTTTATTTATTAAAAAAGGAAATATACGATGCAAATAATCATTACACTGAGCATGTTATTTCTTTGGAAAATGAATCACATAGAAATGCTATTCAGACACTGAGAGGTAAATTGGAGTTTTATGATAATTTATTTATAGACAAAATGTTAGATTTAAGGATTCAGAAGAAGCATTCACCATTGTTAAATTTATTATTACTTACATTGTTTGGTATGTTTTATTTATATCGCCCCTTCAAATTAATAATACCTGTATATCTTCTTAAAAGACTTTCATTTATGGATAAGTTTGACGAGCATCTAAGTATACAAAAAGTTGGTGATTTAAATAATTTTAAATTACAATAATATAACACAATGTTATATGCACATTAATTTAAATATATATATATATATATATAGGTATGTATTACATTTGATATTATTTAAATTTCACATACAATAAATTAATCATTTGTATATATTTATAATATTATTAATTAATGAATTAATTCTTTTTTAAGAATATATATATTCTAATTATAAATGTATACTTTAATATATTTTTTTCCGTTTATATTTTCCTTTATTTTTATTTAATACATTATATGATATGCATATGTATCTCTATATTATCCATTAATTAAATATAAATCATTTTTTCTAATTCTGTTTTGTTTGATATATACTGAATATTTTATAATTTAATAAGAATTATATAGATATTATCATTCATATAATTTATTATATATTATTATAAAATAATTTTACAATATATTACAAAAACAAAAAATAAAAAAAACTAATTAATGTTATATATAACAAGACATTTATTTTATAGCATATTAATTTGCTATTGTTTTATTTTGTTGTATTCAAACTAACTCAAAGCTATGTACAAATTAGAAAAATGGATAATATATTCATTTAATTCAAACACTCTTTAATAGTACACAGTTAAAAAATACATTATATCTTTTTAACATATATATTATAATTATTAAATAAAAATAAAATATATTATTTAAAACAATATTTATGTTTAACATATATTTTATAAACTTATTAAACCAATGATTATATAATGAAATCGTAAAATATATTTTAATAAGAACAAAAGTATATATTTATAATATCACATTATTATTATATCAAATAAACGCCTTTTTTCCCTTTTTCTCGTCTTTTATTATCCAATCATTGTACCATTATTGTTATATCCACAAGTTTTAAAAAAATAATAATATATATATTTTTTCCTATATATATTATATGATACTTCTAAAAAATAATAAATAGAAAAAATATTAAAAAAATATGTAATATAAATAAAAATATATTCAATTATATAAATTCATTTATGTGATGTCATATAAACATATAAAAATAAATATAGAATAATAACAGAATATCTATTGCCAATTAAATGATATACATTTTAAAAATTTATATACAAAAATGCACACGAAAATTAATATATATATACAACATTGTCAATTTACACAAATGTTTCTTATATATTTTATATATAAATTGCACCTTCATTGAACTGTATAAATAATCATATAATATATACATATTAAGTAATAATAAATATATATATATATATATTTTTATTAGTAATATTAGCAGGTTCTATAGAAAAGTAATCTAGTTTATAATGTATTTAATTTTTAAAAACATTTACATATATATATATATTTAACCATTTTTTTATTAATAATATTATTCTCATTTTATATAATGTTTAATATAACATGAATTGTTTAAAATTTCCTTTATATTCTTTTATCATACAATCTATATTTTATTTATATTAAGGTAAACTTATATTGTATTACAGTATTTCTAATAATTTAAATAATAAGAATATAAAATGAAATAATGTTCTTTTAATATTTAACTCAAATATTATATATATTTTTAATAATTAATTATTTCCATTATAAAAAATTTACTATAATTTTCATATCAAATATATATAATAGTGAAACTAATAGTATAATTAATATCAAATAATCTATGTTTATTCTTAAATATATTAATAAACTATCTTTTATAATAATACAAATTATTTCATATTAATAGTTTGCTTTTTTATTTATTAAAAAATAATAATAACACAATTATTTTTTATATTTATAATAATAATAATAATATTTTACACAATATATTTTAAATATATGTTGTTTTATTACAATAGTTAAATAGGAGATATTGTTTCGTATAATCACCTATAATAAAATAGCCTTATAGTATTAAACATATATAAATATATACTCAGATTTTTCTTTTTTATATAATCTAATATATATATATAATTATTATAATAAGAAATGATAACACATATTATATAAAAAATAATCATATTAAATAGAAAGAAATATATTACTTCTTAATATGTGTAAAAAGAAATAACATTAATTGTATTTTTATGATTATTAAAAATTTCATTATGTCATATATGATGAGCTAAATTATTATTATTATATATTAAGTAAAATATATGATATATATATATATATATTCATTGTGTATTCTATTTTGTAACATCTGTATCTATATACAAAAAAAAAATAAAATAACAATCATAAATACATATATGTATTTATTTGTTTTTTTTTCTTATATAATTCAAATATAAATACACACACATAGCTACAAAATAAGAATATATTAAGTACTAAATTACTTTTTTACACAAAAAATATATATTCAGATAAAGTTTATAAATAAATTAATTTTTAATTATATAATTATAAATAACAAATATTAAACATATATAATTCTAATAATAAAAATATTATGAACATTATTTATTTTAACATATTATTTTTCGCTCTCTTTTTAGATACATTCATATCATCACATACAGTAATAAAAAACAATATATATATATTACAATATATAAATTTTATTATAATATATATTTTATAAATCATTCCAATGCTTTTTATTTATTTTTATTTCTTTTTCGTTCTTTCTCTTCTTTTAGAATATTCCAAGAACTCATAATAATAATTCTAAAAATGCGACAATTAAAAAAACTCCAGTAGATACAATACCAGATGTGATTACTTTAGAATATATAAGAGAACAATTAAAACAAATTCAACTAATAAAAGATGAAATAATAAAGGACAAATTAAAGAAAATCAAATTTTTTAAAAAGAAAAACAAAAGTAAAAACGATCAAGATCTAAAAAAAGATATTGAAAAATTAGAAACAGAAATATTGGATACCAAAATATTATGTGATGATTATATAAAAAATGAATTAAAAGAAATCTCATTAATAAAAGATGAAATTGTAAAAGACAAAATAGAAAAAGATCAATGGAAGAAAAATAAATTGATTGATTATGAATTGAACAGACTTTTCCATGAAGCAAAAAAGAAAGAACTACAACAGTTATATGATAAATATTTAAATGAACAATTAGAGAATCGAAAATTACAAAAGCATAAAGGTAGTATATATAAATTAATAAATAATAAAAAATATATTATTATCTAGTTTGTTTTATGAATTATTTTAATATTCTATAAAATTTTTTTTTTTTTGTAGTTAAGAAGAAAAAAAGGAAACATCGAAGAAAAACATTTTTTGAGTTATGGAGCGCCTTTTAT
This sequence comes from Plasmodium reichenowi, assembly GCF_001601855.1. Taxonomy (NCBI): domain Eukaryota; phylum Apicomplexa; class Aconoidasida; order Haemosporida; family Plasmodiidae; genus Plasmodium; species Plasmodium reichenowi. Next base: position 3,167,699 of record NC_033659.1, on the reverse strand, counting down.
GAATTACTTGAAGAAAAAGTACATAAATATAATATTGGTGGTTACACAATTGTTATGGGTTTGTTAGGAGCAATAGGAAAATCAATACATTCTATATATACAACGTGCACTGCATGTGAAGTAGCTAACGCTAAAGTTATTTCATGTTTTATATCTGGATTTTCTAAATCTGCTTGTATTACAGCTCCTGGTGCTACTCCGAACGTATCTGGATGTATAAAGGCTACATTATGTTCTAATGCTCTTTCAAAGGCGACTGCATGTGCAGCTGGCAGTGCATCCATTGAGGTATCTTCAATTGTCATAGCTGTTATAATAATTATTGTATGTCTTATAGCCTTAATAGGTTTAATATGTTTCTTAGTTGAAAATAAAGAATCAATTTTGGAGAATAAATATGTTCAAAAAATAATGCCTTATATCGAAAAAATAATAAATTCTAAATATGTAAGTAGGACAATAACAGGATTGAATGATTTTTATTTATCGAAGCAATTAATATATATTATATAAATTATTACTATATATATATTATTTATTATATACTAATAAAATATATAGTTTTAAAATGAAAAAACTATATTATTCTTTTAATTCATACATTTATATTTCTTACTTTCCATATTTTTAAATTAATTTGCTCTATATATATTCTTATGATTTATAAGTTAAATTTAAAAATGAGGTGTAATGATTAATATTATCTTATTCTTAAAAAAATATATTCATTATTCATTGAATTAAAACAACATTTTTAAATTTAATATTTAATATTTTTTTATTAAGATTATTTAATAATCTAAATACAATCACTTATTATATAATTCATAAAATAAAATAGAAATTGTAAGAAGAAATACAAAGAAAGAACATAAAAGTTAGGTACGAAAAGAAAAACATATATATTTATCAAAATAAAATTTTATATAAATATATCATAACTAAAAAAAAATTAAGAAATTTGGAACAAAATATAAATCAAACTTATAGTAATATATTACACGAATTAGGAATTAAAACAGTAAAAGTATATTAAAAAAACCATGGGACAAAAATGTAAACAAAATGAAATATTACAATATAGAAAGTAAAAGGAAATAGGAAGAGTATAAAAAAGAATTTTTAATAAGGTCTTAGAACAAAATTGAAGAGAAAATTAACAATGAGTGAAACGGATTCTTACGAAACGAATGAATGTAATATTAATGAAATAAATACAGATAAATATAATGATAAAGCAATTTCATGGGTATGAACCTTTTATAAGTAGTTCCTATAAAAATAAATAAATTATTATAAGACATTAAATTGTTTTATTGCATTCGGTATTTTTCTAGTAATTATAACTCTTATGTTATTTGTTATTTAATGATGTTCTAAAATATTGAAAAAATATTCTTGTTGTTGTAAAAAAAATATAATAATATGAACAATTACTTAATAAAATTAATATATATATATATTATTGCTCCTGTGTTTTTCTAAATGATAAATAGCCAAAATAAAAAAGTTATAAAATCAAAATTATAACACAATTCCAATACGTATATATTTAATAAGAAAATTATTTGCATTTATATATTGAAACAAAAAATATTTCTACGTAAAAAATAATATAATAACACAAATAACGTATATTTTTATTCTATTTTTTAAAATATTAAATAATATATATTTTTATCCTATTTTTATAATGCAAAATTTTTTAGAGCAAATAAAAAGAAATGTTATCCCATATATATTTTATTATATTAAAATTTTTTTTATAAACCTAACAATAATATATGTATATTAATTTTAATATACTTGATATTTTTTATATGCATAAATATAAATTATTATGTTCCTCCCTTATTTGAACTTATATATTATTACATAATTATTTATGTAAATAAAAATATACGTTTAAAATAATACAAAAATATATATTTTAAATATTGTATTTAAAAATTATTTGATAAACATACATGTTATAATAATTTATAATTTTGTATAGAACTGAAAATATTAAGTGTGTGTTGACATATATTTAAATAAATATATTGATAATTATACCCTTAAAATTTGTCATAATCCATTTTTAATATATCAGTATAATTCCCCTTTTCCAGCTTAAAATTCTTCACAACATAAATAAACAAAAACAATAAAATACAAAAATATAAAACGATTCCCTTCATGATTTGTTTATAAATTAATATTTTATATATGAATTATATAATTAAAATATTTCAAATTAGTTAAGTTTAATAAATATTACTTAAATTAAATTTTTTATATTTTATATAATTTTATTTAATGTTTAATTATATCATCTTAATAAATTAATATTTATAATATATTCTCATTTGTAATATTTAAGAAAATAAAAAATACATAAAAGAATTCACAAAGACAATTAATTTAAATTACAATATGTCTTCTTTGTTTCCTTTATCTCCTTTTAAAAAGATGAACAGATTTACACAAAATCTATGTAATAAAACATATTTTGCACTTATAATACAAAATATATAATGGAAAAATACAATTTTTATACCATATATAATTTATAAATTTATTAAAAACATTAAATATTTATTTTAAGAATAATTAGGGTATATTTCATACAAAATTGTTAAATGTAACCAAATATAATTGATAATAATTTTACAAAATAATAATTGATATAATGCCAAAGTTAATATATAAGAAAAAAACATTTATATAGATATAATTTGAATTATATATATATATATATTCTTGCAATGTAATATAATTGAAAATATTATTAATAAATATAACATAAAAAATAAATATTTTATTTTTTTACATTAAAAAATACAAAATAATATTTAAAATATTATATACTTACAAATATATATATTCAATATATATTTTTTTTTCATATAATATAAACAAAATGATTTATATATATATATATATATATATATATATATATATATTTTTGTGTTAGTGATTAATATATTATATATTTAATAATAGAACAAAAAAATATATATATAATAATTTAAAATTAATTAAAGCAATCTATATATAATATATACTTACCTAGTTATATTATTAATTTTATATATATATTAAATTACATTATTTCTAAAATATTTGTTTAACACTTTTTTTTTTTTTATTATAATAAATTTTTTTGGTTAATCTATACACCTGAAAAAATAAAATTGCAGCCATTGCTACAAATGGTATTGCACATAATGCTGTTGATCCTGTACTAAATACACTTGCAGCAGTTAAAATTCCTATAATTCCTAATACCCCCGCTGGAGCTATATTTACAAACAACTTCCAACCAAAATGTAACTTTCTATATTTGTTGATTAATACATTATACCATTTCATAGGATTCGTTTCAGTCTCTATATCGATATCGGATTCTACATCCATACCACATTTCTTAGTAACAATTTCTTTTACTTTGTTAAATCCATCTTTTGTCTTGGTCCCCACAACATTTGCTGTCAAATCTAAAAGTTGTGGTCCTCCTTCAGTAATCAAATCTTTAACTTTTAATGCACCCCCTTTTATATTTCCACACGCATCAACTATTTCTGATGCGAGCACTGTAATAGGATTATCATCACCACTTTCAGAATCATCGCTGTTGCTGTACATATCACTATCATAATAACTACCATTTGCATAATCATTACCGTTTCCATAATAATCATCATTATTATAATATAATTCTGGATCCGTTGAATTCAAAGAAACATTATCAGATGTATCATCCTTATCAATTACAATTTTATCTTTTTTTTTTTTATTCTTATTTTCATTCTTTCCTTTATTAGATGACTCTTCATCATCTATACCTTTTAACACAGTCTTTGCAATTTTATTTGTATTATGTTTTAATCCACTTTTAATATTTCCATAATTATTCATTATATCACTTGTAAATAATTTCATTGGATTTCCTACATAATTATCATCGTAATCATCTGAATTGTAACTTTCATTGTAATATTCGTCGTATTCCATAGTTGTTGAACCTATATCAGAATAACTATCATACTCTTTATTAAACTCTCCATTATATTCATCTGTATAATCTAAACCACTTTCTTGTGATATGTTAAAATCTCTTTTGGATTCTGTTTTTAGATCATATCCTTTTTCAAATACATTTTTACTACCATCCATATTTTTTGTATTTTTATTTTCTAATTCATTTTTTTTTAAAGATTCACTTTTTAATTGATTTCCTTTTTGATTTTTATTAAGCATATCTGAACTAATTCCATTTTCAATATCTTTGGTTACTTCTAATAAAGCGTCTTTAAACTTTGAACTCTTTACAGAATTCTTATTTTCGTCATTGTTTTTTGTAGTTAATTGTTTATCTTGAGATGTCTCTATGTTTGATTTTCCATTTGTTCCAATATCACTTTTTTTCGCATTTACGTTTTTATTACTTTGTGTATTTTCTTTGTTCTCATTATCTAATTTATTTGGAGTATCTTTTTCATTTTTTACATTTTGTGTATCTAATTTATTTGGAATATTTTGTTTACTTGTTACATTTTGACTATCTAATTTATTTGGAGAATCTTTTTCATTTTTTACATTTTGTGTATCTAATTTATTTGGAATATTTTTTTCATTCTTTCCATTTTGTGTATCTAATTTATTTGGAATATTTTTTTCATTCTTTCCATTTTGTGTATCTAATTTATTTGGAATATTTTTTTCATTCTTTCCATTTTGCGTATCTAATTTATTTTGTTTATTTGTTTTATTTTGAACACCTGCATTACTTTTTTTATTTTGATTATCACCTACATTTTTTTTTTTCTCATTTTTATTCTTTTCTTCTCTTTCACGTCTAAGTAGCTCTTCTAATTCCTCTTCATCCATAAATGGATTAGTACCTTGATTCGTTTGTTTTGTATTATCTCCTAATTTATTTTTAACATTAGTTTTATTAGTTGTAGCCTTTAATCCTTTATTATTATCTTGAATCTTATCTTTCTTATCTGATACATCATCTTCTACAAATGGATTAGTACCTTGATTCGTTTGTTTTGTATTATCTCCTAATTTATTTTTAACATTAGTTTTATTAGTTGTAGCCTTTAATCCTTTGTTATTATCTTGCATGTTACCTTTTTTATCTGATAGATCATTATCCATAAATGGATTATTTCCCCCCTTGTTTTCAATAGTACTACTTGGTTTTTCTAATGGAGTTTCTTTAGAAGTAGTAACGTTTGATTTGACACTGTTCATATTATTACTTTTACTATTTAAAGTACTTTGTTTTGTAGTATCCATTTTTGGTTTCGTCATATCATTTGTAACATTTGGATTTTTCATTGTTGGTTCATTTTTTGTTTCCATATTAGATGATGTATCATTTGTTGTTGTATCATTAGTATTTTCCTCATTTTTTTTTGTAGTATCATATTTTGCTCTTATTTCATATTCAACTCTGTTAATTTTTCTATTCCCCTCATCTTTAGTTGTAACTATTTTAGGAACTACTTCATATTCAACTACACGTGATTTACTTACGCCAGAATTTTTTAAATTAATAACTTTAGTCTTTGGGTCAGGTTCCCCTATATTACTTTTTATATTATCACTTACATTCATAGGAGTTCTTAATTTTGTTCCATAATCTGTATTATTAGTTCTTTTAAGATCAGTTGGTTTGTTACTTAAATTATCTATTTTTCCTTTCATTGGTCCATACAACCCACTTTCATATATATTTCCATTAGTTGTCTCTGTTCTTGTTTTTAATTTATTACGAATATCTCCTAATGTTTCTGAAGCACCTTCACTTCTTAAAACAACATTTGCTTTTTCTTCATATAGTACTCTTTGTTTTCTTAATAGGACATTGCATTTTGTATTTATTATTTCATTATTTATGTTCATCGATTCAGGATTATTTAAAACATCATTTTGGGAATAATCATCCAAATAATCTATCACATTATTATAATTATCAATTTGTATATTTTGATTATTTCCATTAACATTATTAAAATATTTTGAATTATTACTTATTTGGAATTCATACAAGGATCTATTAAGTCTTCTACCACATATGCTTTTTATGTTAGGCTTATTTTTCCATTTCTCATAAAACTCACCCTAAAAAAAAATAAACGCACAAATATGTGGATATATATATATATCAAAACCAATGTTAAGTAATATTAAATATGTATATCTTAAAATTAAACTTACATGATTCGATCTTGTAAATATACAAATAAAAAACGTAATTAATAATATTTTTACTAAGGAATAATACAATTTTGTTCCTTCCTTCATATAATATATATTCTTTCTTATTGTAGAATATATAATAGACATAGAACTATTAATTTTTCTAATATTTTCATTATTATTATTAATTCTATGTAGTTTATCACATTTTAACTTAGACATTTTGAATGTTATACTAATTAGGTAAACATAAAAAAAAGAAAAAAAAAAAAAAAAAAAAAATTACAACAAAAACAATTTTTAATGAAAAAATATATTATTTATATATTTATATATCATCACACATTTTTTTTTTCTTTTTTGCAATAAAAATTAATATAATATATAATAAAAAATATATATTTTAATTATTATATATATGTATGATAATTACAGAAGAATAAACCACAAAAACATAAAATAAGAAAAAAAGAATTAAGAGATTTATTATTGACAAATAAATATTAAAAATAATGTATATATAATATAACATATATAATAGTAACAATGATTGTTTGTACCTTCTATATATAGAAAACATACAAAAATAAAAAACAAAACATAAAACATATAAAAAGATTTATATATAAATATAAAAATATAAAATAATCATAACAATGCTTATGGTAAAATTTGTATATATATATATATATATATATATATATATTTAAATATTATGTAGAAAGTATCAACTTTATATCAAAATATACACATGCATATAATATATTATTATAGAAACACTTAAAATTGGAAAAAATGAATCATTGAAAGAATTATATTATACATAAATTTGTTTCTCTTAATTTTTTTTTTTTTTCTTTTTTAATTTAATTTATATATATATATATATATATATATATATATATTTATTTATTTATTTATTTATTTATGTATCTTTATATATAATAAGAATAAAAAAAAATAATATAAAAGATTACAAATTTTTTTTTTTATTTATAATTCCAAAATAAATATTAATATAAATATTTTTAATAATAATATAATATAAATATAAAAAGAAAGAAAGAAAGAAAAAAAAAAAAAAAAGAATATATATATTATAATATATATTTAAATTAAATATAGAAAAATATAACCACAAATATATAAATATAAATTATGTATTATAAATACATATATTTAAATTTATTTTTTTTAATAATATGAGATTATAAAATTAAAAAAAAAATAAAATAATAATAAATAGTACTACTTCGTCATTATTATAATAATAAAAAATATATATAAATTATAACATTTGTTTAGATGACAATACAGAAAAATTGAAAATTGACAAAAATAAGTACATCAAAAAAGGATAATAATTAATAAACAGAATAAATAATATTGAATATAATTATTAACTGAAGAAAAAAAAAATTTATTAATAATAATACATATTTTAATTTTTTTTTTATATATAAAATTAATAATATTAAAAATATTATTACCTTAAAAAAATGTAAATTAATGAAATATTGGATACATAGAATATATTTAGGTAAATAAAAAAAAATAATAAAAAATTAATTAAATATATTAACTTATATATAATAATATGCAATAAAAATATATCCAAATTTTTTTTAATATATATAGTAGAAATAAATAATAATTAAAATGGAAATTAAAATAAATAAAAAATTAATACACAAAAATATGGAAAATATAATAAAATATAAAATATGTGGAAAATTAAATTATCTTTTTAATAAATAATTATAATACATATTTATATACATAAGTAATATTTTACATGTAGTATAATATATATATATATATATATATATATATATATATATAATATAATAATAATATATACATATATTTTTTTTTTTTTTTAATTTTTTTTTTTTTAATTTTATTATTTTCTTCTTTTTCACATGAAAAGTACATGAAATATATTACATACAAATATTGAAATAAAAAATAAATCAATTAAAGATATTACATAATCATATAAATAAATATATTATTTATTATATACATATTATATTCATTTTAATTTTATATTTATTAATGAAAAAAATATATTATTTTTATTATTTCAAAATAATTTCTATATTTTTCATATTTATTAGGTTTCTTATTAATATTATGATAAAAAAAAAAATTATATATTATATTAATTATAAATATATAAATATATATATATATTTTATATATGTCAAATAAGGATCAATTAATAAATATGAACAATCCATAAAATAATATTAAATATGGAAATTTAAACAAATAGAATATAAATGAATAATTATATTTATTTTCCATTTAAAATAATAACTTCCATATTATCAAATTCAAATAAGTGTTAAAAAAAAATATATAATAACTTTATATAAAATATACCATAAGGAACTAGATCCTTTTTACATAATTTATATAAAAAAAAAAAAAAAATGTATATTTTATTAAGAATAAAATTTATTTATTTTTTTTTTTATTATTATGTATATTTTTTTATATAAGTGTAATTTATAACATATAACTTTTTAATAATAATGCTTAACTGAATATATATTTTTTATTTTTATAATTTAAAAACCATTGTACATTATTATATATGTATATATTTATACATAATTATTTTTTTATTTTCCATATTTAGTACTATTATATATATTATATATTATGCATTTATATTAATAATATGTTCGTCCATTTTGTTATATGAATATTTAAAAATAAATTTATAATCTCATATTTTAAAATATGACATTATATATATATATATATATATATATATATATATATATTTTAGAGATATATTTTTATGTACCCTTAATAATTATCATATATAAATTTTAAGTAGAATACTATTTCTCATATATATATATATATTCATAATATTATCCTTTAAAAATGAAAATATTAATATATGCGGGTTTAAAAGTATAAGACATATATAGAAAAGAAAAAAATCATGATAAAAATGAAGATTAATAATTCGTAATATTTTTAATTAAACAAAACAATTTACCATATAATATTATTATATAAACAAAAAAATAAAAATAAAAATAAAAGTTACCATGTTTTTATATTAACAGCAATATAATTTTATTATTATAAATATTCAAAAAATAGCAGTAATCCTTAAAATGATTATTTGAAAGAAACATATTTTGATGTAAGATATAAAATTTTAAAATTTTTTAAGAAACATTTGTTATAGAAATAAAATAATTCATTGCGTTCTTATAAATTGTTATCCATACAAAAATCTATATTAAAACATTATTCTTATCTGTTCCATAAATATATGTTTATATATATGTATATGTTGTTTCATATAAATCTTTATATATATTACCTTATATCACTTATTATTTTTTTTTTCTTTTTGATCATATGTATCCAATAAAAAAACATAATTAACATTCATATAAATTTTTATTTACATATCTAATCCTTTGGAATTCTCCGTCCTTCCTGTAAATATTTTCTTATGTTCATTAAATAAATCATTTTTTAATGTATCATAACACTTTATATATAAATAAATAAATTTTTTCATTTCATCAAATGATGCTCGATTTTTAACCAAACTATAAAAATTAAGAGTATGTTGCATATCTGTATAGGACAGTGCAACTTCAATATCATGTTTTGATTTATACCATGTACGGTACTTAGTTCTTACATATACAGATCTCCTACATATAATATGATGATAACGTTGATATTCATATTTATTTCAATAATCTTCTATATAAATCCATAAATCTTTTAACATCTCATCAAATGCGTTTTTAGCTATACCCAAAGCAGGTGATCATATGTTATAAAGATATGCATCAGATGGACGATTTTTTTATATTATCTAATACATTATGTAATTATTCCAGTGTTAGTTGTTATGATAAATCATTATAATTTATATTGTTATATTTTTGCTCAATTATAACACCATTATATTTTACACCATCTTCACCATATTAGAACATTCTGAATTAAGGGAAATACTATCATTTTTTTTCATCTACGCCATTTTTTAATTCAATTTTCTCAGTTTTACTTCTTAATCTTTTATTCTTTACACTTTTTAACTCAGACAAATTTCTTCTATATATATATATATATATATATATATATATATATATATATATATATATATATATATATTTATATATGATAAACTCCTCAATACATTGTTTCACTTTTGTCACATATTATTATATTCTGAAGATAAAATAAAATAATTAATATAAAAATATAAATGGGCATCATATATACATAAATTGATGTTATATGAAGATTCATATTTATTAACATTCATTTAGTAGTGGTACTAATAATAAAATCCCACTAATTGTTAACAAATATAAAAATATTTGCATAACAGAAAAAAAATTCATTGTATTTTTAATATCACTTTGTGCATTTTAATATTCTACACAATGATAATTAATCTTAATCGTATTAATTATTACCATTATTATTTTATATTTTAAAAAAGAATATTATATATTTCTAAAATGTATTATAATTGTATTATAATTAATTTAATTTATATGAATACTTCTTATACGTTCCTTTTAATGCATTATGTATCCTTCACCAAAATATATATATATATAATAAATTATGTTATTGTATAATTTGTAATATATATTTATTATTTCTATATTTTAGGCTCATATAAAAACATTATATATATATTAATAAATGATAATAATATAATGATAAATATATATTTTTTTTTTTTTTTTATATTTTATAATGGTCTTAATTATATTAATATAAAAAATAATAATTATTTTAAAGTCACGAAATTTTTATATAACAATTTAATTAAATTAAATAAATTATTTTCTATACGATATTTAATATATAAAATATATATATATATATATAACCACAATTTTAATATATATATATTTATATATACATATTATTTAATTTTACACAATTATACACAATATTTTAAATCAAAATAAATGAATACACAATAATAATAGTCTTATAATGGATAAATATATCACTTCAATGAAACACCACAAAACAAGTAACACATACGAATACAATTGAACGTATTAAAAACCAAACAATTTCCAAAAATACCTTAGATATTATGTAAAATATATATATTATAAAATTTTTTTTGATTATATAATAAATATATAATATAATTAAAAGATATTATAAAAACCACATTTTAGAAAAAATAACTGTATTTTATTCTCTTATAAATTCACTTTTTTTTAATTTTTCAACACCCAGTTCTATAGTAGATATGCAATTACATATTAAAATACATAATTTACAAATATATAAATATATAAAATTTGAAATAATTCTTTGAACAAAATATAATTTTTTCTTTAAACAATATATTTTAACAGTATTAATTTTTTTTATATCTATGTTATTTTCTAATTATAATGTATAAAGGTTTTATATTAATTGTTATTTTATAGGTATTTTATTTATAAATATGAACAACACAATTCAATCACATAAAAATATATATATATATATATATATATTAATTAATTTACACGTATTATATATTACAGTACGACCACATAAACACAATTTTAATAAAAATTTAAACACATAATTTTACAATGATATATAATTTTCACAAAATTTATAAAATTATATTATTCTTTGTTATACCTAAAAAAAAAAAAAAAAAAAAAAAATATAAATAAAAAAGTAAAACAAAATTAAGAGAAAAATATATTTATATTACATTTTAGGAAAATATAAATCTTCTACTTTAAAAGCATTTTCATATATAAAAAAAAAAATAGTTTATAAAAAACCAAATGTAACTAATAATATATGTATATGTATAATTTTTTTTAAATAGCTTTTTCCTTTATAGTTCACATATATATATATAATATATATAAATCTTTTGTTATAATTCATTTCAGTCTTTTAGTTCTTTTCATATTCATTTATAATACAAAATATATAATTAATACAATTTTATTATTTTTTTCTTTTTCTCTTAGAATGACTCTAACAGATTATATAATAATTAGAACCATAAAGACAAAATATTAGAACAAATAAATTTTAGCTCCTTCGCATAATTATAATATGAACATATATAAAATCATAAAAAAGAAAGGAATCAATTAAACGAATAGAAAAATACGTATAAAAAAAAAAAAAAAAATACAACAAAAGCAAAACAAAAAGTATCAGATTTGATGGAAATTCTAAAATATCAAAAACAAAATATAGAAATATATTATAGATAAATACATTGTAACAAAAATGTAGCAAAATCAAAAACACTTTCTCGTTCCCTTAAATATTTTGAAATGCATAGAACTCTTTATAACAAATATGATGTTGAAGAAGATATCAATCTGAAGAATTTTTCAGGTAAGACAAATTATGAATACACTAATAAGACACAAAAATATTGTAGATTATTCTCTTAAACAATTTTTAATACCATTATCGTTTACATAGGTATTATTATGTTTATGTAGATTAAGTAAAAATTAAACATTTTAAAGGGTCATATATTCATATATAGATATAATTACATAATATTTCTTATATATATATATATTATTAAATGTTATATAGAATATTCTAAACGACATACTATCATTTCTACCATCATTAAATAATATGAATATTGAATTTATTTTTATGCAATAAAGGTAGTATTTTACCAATACATACAAAAATTAATGTATAAATAAAAATAAATAAATAAATTTTATCATTTAAAATAATATGTGTATTAAAAAACACTTTGAGAAACGAAAATAATATTTTACATATATATAATAATTTTTTAATTTATATAATATATATATATATATATATATATATATATTCATCTAAAAATCTAATTCTTCTTTTATTTATACGAACAAAATGCATTAAATATATATTAAAAAAAAAAAAAAAGAACAAAACATTTAAAATTAATAAATATCTAATATAATATTGAATTATATACCTTTATGTTATTCTATATTCTGTAAGAAATAACACATTTGATCTAATATTAATAATCTCATTTATAATAATAATATAATACTTCATTTTATTCAATATATACAAAAGTCTTCTTTATTTATATGCTCTTTAAAGTTTCAATCCTTTTGTTCTGTTTATTATTTATTTTAATTAGTAATATGTTATTTATTTAAAATATATGAATCAACATATATATAAAATATGCACACATACTGTTAATTTAAAGAAAAAAAAAAGAAAGAAATTTTAATTATTCATTTATGATAAATCAATATATATATATATATATATATATATATATATACATATCAGTTAGAACATTATCTATATATTTATTAACATTTCAATTCTTTATATATAAATAAATATTATGTTTATATATATTATATATTTTTATATAATTGCTTTAATTATATATTCTATAAAAAAGTAACTTTTTTTATATATAATAATAATAAAGAACATATTTCATATACAAATATATATATATATATATATATATATATATATATATTTTTGAAGTACTTATTACACTAACATTTATTTTATTAGAATATTTTCTAACTACAATTACTATCTCTTAATTAAACATAACTTTTGTTTAAATAAGAAAGTATTATAATATATAACATCAATTCAAGTTTGTTAAATAATTAGAAAGTATATTTTATCTTATATATTAATAATAATTATTCTTGTTCAACTAGATTTTTTTGTATCTAATAATGTAATGTATTAAAAATTATATTACTAGCTCAATATTTATTAATATTTACTATTTTTTTTATATTAAATTTTAAAATATGCTATTTACATATCTTTTAAATATAATAGTAATTATTCAATTATTCTTTAGGATTTTATAAATATCATTTATATAATTAGTCAAGTATTATATAAATAATTCTTTATCTATATATTATTTTTTTTTTTTAGTTTTCTAAAAATATGAAATAATACAATTTTTTTTACATACATTATTATTATATTAATATTATATATATATATATATATATATATATATATATATATATATAATTTTATATGGATTTTTCTTATAACAGATAAATGAGAGATATTATTTTAACAAATATAAGTATAGATTACATAATTCTATTAATATATTAAAAGCATATTAATATAATTTATGTTTTTATATTATAAATATATAAAATGAAAGAATATCTATTTTGATTTATAATAATATAATAAATATATAAATGTATATTTATGTTCTATATATTATAATACAAATATGTTGTGAACTAAATTGCATTCTATTTTTTCTTTTTGTACATTAAATATAATATCTATATTACACATTTAAATAGTATACAATATTTTTCTATGTACTATAAATAATAACACATAGATATGCTTTAATATATTTTTATATTTTATATATTTTTCTTTAATAATTTCAATTTATGTAATATCTAATATGTCATAACTTCTTTTGATTTTTTTACATATATTTATATATGTGTCAAGTATTTTTTTTACACATATATAAAAAAGAACTTATAATTTTTATTATTATTATGGAAAAAAAAAATAAAATAAAATAAATAAATCAAATACATAAAATGCATAAAAAAGTATAAAGACATTTATTTTAATATATAAATATATTAATATTTATATAACAATAAACTAATAGAACAATTAATATGCATTTAATATATTTAAAAATATTATTTTTCTCCTTACTTTTAGATACATTTATATCATCACATACAGTAATAAAATAATATATATATATATATATATATTTATTTATTTCTATTTATATATTTTATAATATTCAACATTTATTTAATACATATGTTATAAAACATACTAATGTGTTTTTTTTTTTTTTAGAACATTCCTAGAACTAATAATGTTACTCCAAAAAATGTTGCTATAAATATATCACCAGTAGGACCAATTCCAGATGTAATAACACTTGATTATATAAAAGGAAATCTTGAACAAATTCAACTAATCAAGGATATAATAATCAAAGAAAAATTAAAAAAACTCAAAGTATTAAAAAAAAAATGTAAAAAAAATAAAAAGGATAAAGAGTTAAAGAACGAAATTGAAAATTTAGAAAGAGAAATAATGGATACAAGGAAATTATGTAATAACTATATAAAAAATGAAATTAAAGAAATTAAATCATTAAAAGATCAAATTATAAAGGACAAAATAGAAAAAGATAGGTGGAAAAAAGATTTGTTGATTGATTATGAATTGAAAAGACTCATGTATAAACCAGATATTGAACGATTAAAACAGTTATATGAAGAATATAAAAAGGAAGAATTAAGAGTTGCAAAATTGAAAGATAATATGTTTAAAATATATCAATTTATTTTATATTTAATACCTAATACAATATACTATACTATTGAATTTGTAAATAATATTCCAGAATTAGAGTTATCACTTCCAAAGTTTCTTAAAAAAAAAAAAAAAACTAAAAGCAAATCATTTTTCGAATTATGGAGTTCCTTATACGAAATATTGGAAGAAAAAGTACATAAGTACCAAATAGGAGGGTACGTATTAGGATTTGGATTATTATCAGGAATAGGAAAATCAATACACTCAATTGTAGCAACTCCTACAGTTTGTATTAAATATTATGCTCTTGCTGCTAATATTGCTGCCTGTAAGACTAAATTAGCCAGTATTGCTGTGTCATCAGCAAATGTTGTTTCTAATGTTTCAAGAGCTGCAACATGCGAGGAAAAATTACAACTTTTAAATGCAGCTTGTACAGCAGCAACAACTTCTCCTGATCCTGCAACAAAAATAGTAGCCATAATAATTATTGTTATACTTGTCATAATACTTTTAGTGTATTTATATTATGTAATAAAAAAATCAGGTATTTTAGAAAATGAACATGTTCAAAAAGTAATTGCTCCTATTCAAACATTTTTTGGTAAATGTACAAATAAAATGAAACATTCCTTTAAGGATATTATCAATTATAAAAAACCATCAAAACCAAATAAAAATAAAGGAAAATTAAAGAAATAGAATATATTTCCTCTCAAGATTATATAAAAAATTTTTTCTATATAAAATAATGCATTGATAATATAATTGATTTTTATTTTTTCAGTAATTACAAAATACTAATTATTATATGAAATAAAAAAATTTTAATATAAATATTTTTGATATATGATACTTTCTTATGATATTCCTTTGTAAATAATATATAAATGATTCTATATATAAGAATTATTATTATATATTTTAATTATAATAAATATATGCCATTAATTATTTTGCATATTTATTAAACATAATATATTATGCTATATCTACCTAATATGTTTTTATAAATCTTATATATATATTTTTATAAAATTAAATTATAAGGTATTAAATCAACCATATGCAATATTTATAAATATATTGCAATATGTAATTATAATTATGTTTACAGTTTTTATTTAAATATTTCTTTTCTGTAGATAAAATATAAGAAATTATTATATATATATATATATATATTCTTCGTTATGTTTTTATCTTACACATATAACGATATAAACAGGTATATTAAAATTAATACATATCCTATTATATTTCAATGGATATACCCTTTAATATATATATTTCCTTTTCAAATCACAACTTATTTTATTTAACTATGATATATATGTGTACATTTTTGAAACATATTTTCTTTCTAACAAAATAAATATTATATTTTTTTTCACTCCTATTCTATATAACCATTTCATATATAGTAAAAAGGTTTAATGATATAATAATTAATAAAAAAAAAAAAAAAAAGTGATTCCTAATTTGACGATTAACATATTAAACTATAATAATATATAATTATGTTATCATTTCTTTTTTTCGACCTTTAATAATTAGGTATATATTTCTAAAGTTTTATATATTTATATTAATAGAAATATTGTTACTACTAATATAATAAAAATATTATCATATTTTTCAAAAAATAATAGTAATATTTATTTATTAATTTTCATGAAATTATTTTTGTCACGTACATTTTGATACTTATTATTATTAATAATAAATATATATTTTTTTTTTTGAACTTCTATTTATTTATTCAAAGAAACGACAATATATTTAGGAATAATACATATTAAAGACTTTTTTTTTCCTTGTTCTCTCCATTGATAATAATAAATTTAATTGAATTATAATTTTACCCATTTTACAGACAATATTATATGATATATATTTTGCTTTATTAAATTGTATAACATTATTTTATTCATTTTAATTGAGGATTTTTTTTTATATATATAAAATCAGATTATAATATAAATTTTTAAATTAATATAATAAAACAAAAAATTTATTTTTAATCTAAAAATAATAATATTCTTATTTTAAAAATTGCAAAACATACATATATCAATAAATTAATTATATATATATATATACCCATATTAAATATATATGTATATATTCTTAATATATAACACAATATAGATTTTATTAATAAAAATAACAGTTTTAACCACGAGTATATAATAATAGAGAAAACAAAAAATTTAATTTATATATATATTGAAATAATATAAAAAAAAAAAATTTTTAATTTTCTTTTTGTATTATATAAACTAAAAAATATGAATTCATATAAATTATATAGCATATTAAGACACAAAAAATTATTTTAATATATTAATTTATTATTCACTTATGAAAATTATAATACAAATGATTAAACAAATATATATATATATATATATAATATATATTATTTTCCACATGTTTCATTATATACTTCTTTCTGTTGCCATAACCATGTAACAAGCAACCATGTTCCCAATATTAATAATATTATAATAATCGCAAAGGCACCCCAAAAACCTGCAAATACTGGAACCAATGTAACACTAAATTTAGTTATACAAGCTCTACTTATGGAAGAAAACAATTAACAGCTGCAGCACCTCCAAATGCACCTATAAATGTTAATACATATACCCCAAAATTACTTTCCTTAAATATCTTTCTATATAACCCATTCTTGAATCTTGTCATACAATCAATTGATTTTGAGGATTTATTCTTTAAATGATATTTTTCATATTCATTTATTAATTTTATATTTACTCCATGATTCCGTTTTTGTTTATCCTGTAAATTTTCATCAATTTTGTGTCCATTATATGATTTGTCAATTTCATCATTTCTCTTTGATAATTAATCATTTAATATTCTTTCTTTTGTTAAACCATTTCTTGTTAAGATATGTTTCACATATTCCTTTTTAACATTTTGAGCTAATGATCTTATAATTTTTAAATTAAATAAACTATTATATTTTACATTTGTATATATATATATATAAATATACAATATAATTGTAATTCATTTATATTATTATTATTATTACAGTTTAACTGTGGATAATACTAATAATTTATTTTATACTTTTAGAATTGAAATGAATTATATAATATAATAATAATAAAAATAATGTATAGATAATATAATATTAGCATATATATATATTAAATATATATGTAAAAAAAAAAAAAAAAAAAAAAAATATATACTTGAAATAATTTCTTCTAATCTATAAATATATAATATATAACATATTATACGATAAATATTTATTAATACAAAATTAAATTTTAAATTGAAAAACATTAATTAATTATAAAATTTCTATTTTATGTTTCTATTAAGAATATTATATTTTAAGATGTAATGATTTTAAAAAAAAGTTGTTTTGTATATTTTGGTTATTCATTACATATTTTCATTTTTAAAAAATTTTCCTTTTTTTATGTATTATCATTATTATTGATGAAAATACTTATAATATATCAATATATAAAAAATACCAGAAGATTTATATAAATAAATATATTTTATCTGTATACTTAAACATACATATATATATATATATATATATATATATATACCAAATATTGTATAAATATGGTTCTTATATCTACCAAGTGTTTATTAATTTTTATGTGCTTAATTTTTTGTAATTACCTATAAAATGTAATAATAAAAATATTCCTTATTATAAATAAATATATTTTTATCATATAGTTTAATTTTTTTTACACAGATTCATTTTAACATTTATACATTTTTATGTTTAGATATCGTACAATAATCCTTTTGAACAAAGAATATATAAAATAACAAATTTGATAAATATCACAATAAATAGAACACTAGCTTATTTAAGTAGTAGATAAAATAAAAAAAAATTTTAAAAAGACACCATTACATTTAAAAAGTAAACATGATTTAAATGAAAATAGGAGTTGTATAACAACAAGTGATAAAAAGGGAAAGAAAGAAAATAAAGAAAATAATAATCACAATAATCATAATAGTAATAATATATTTAATATTCATATGGATAGTGATTATGATCATGATGATATAAAAGAAGAGCTAACAAACACATACGTTAATCTAGAACAACTAATAGAAGAAAATATAGATCAACCTGACGAAATATATAATGAGGAGAAGTAATCATTTTTTTAAAAGAGCTCTATTATTATTAAAAATATTCGATAATATTTTAATACAAAAAACCATATATAGTCGAGCACAAAATAAAGGATATAATATACATGAAGACATAAAAGCAAATTTATGTATACTTTCTGCTGCTATTCCCGTGACAGAAATACCGATATATATGTATTTAACAGAGAGAATGGATTTTTTCTACATAAAACTCTTAACTGAATATTATTAATATATATATGTTAATTATGTTTTTATAATTAGTTATTTATAAATTCATATTCAACAATACATATTTTCTCTAATGTAACAAATATTATTTATTATCAAAAATATTCATAGTTATTTATATAAGATGATAAGTTTTCCTTTTCTTATTTTTTCTTATTATTTTATTTTATTTTTTTTTTTTGGTGAATTAACTCGTTAACTTATAATTAAAATTAATAATGAATATATTAGACATTTAAAAAAAAAAATTCACACCAAATTATTTTTATGTGTTAAAATATATTAATAAAAATAAGGTAAAAAATATATATATTATTGTATAGACTCTTGTTATTTTCACACTTTTATTAGATGTTTATTTTTGTATTTGCTCTATCTTCATATATATATATATATATATATATATATATAATTTCTTTTTAATATGATATTATTTTTTTATAAAATGGAT
The DNA here is from genome assembly GCF_001601855.1 of Plasmodium reichenowi. Classification (NCBI taxonomy): domain Eukaryota; phylum Apicomplexa; class Aconoidasida; order Haemosporida; family Plasmodiidae; genus Plasmodium; species Plasmodium reichenowi. The sequence continues at coordinate 3,147,322 of NC_033659.1, read as the reverse complement.
TAAATTTTTATGAATTAATCAATATAATTATAAACTTTTTTAATATAATTTGGAATAATTATTTTTGCATATTCATTTTGACATGTTTTCTTAATATGTTAACACTTCTTGGAACGTACGAATATAGATTCTTTTAATTATAGATACTTCTTTTATTTTATTATTACTATTTATTTATTTATTTATATATTTTTCTTTTTTCATTATATATATCAAATTATTTTATTTTTCTTATTTATAAAAAATAGCTCATTATTTATCAAATGTTTCAGTGTACCTATTTTTTTCATTTTATTCATAGAGTATTATGCATAAAAAAATAAGACAAAAAATAAATATAAAAAAAAAAAAAAAAAAACACACACACACAAATGTATTTTTATCACACTACAAGTACTTTATCATATATACATATTTGTTGCCACGCCCTTTATAATTACCTTCATACGTTTATATAAATAAAGAAAATATTTTTTAAAATACGAATATATAAACCAATATTACAAGTAATATATTTCCTTGGAATTGAAAAATTGCTTTTATTAGAGTGTATACATGAACAATAATATTAATTTTAATAGCATGTTAAAATTTTATGATAAATATTTCCTCATGGCACTTTATATTTATAACAAAATTTATATATTAGTACACATAATATTTTTTCTATTTGAATGTATTCATATTCTTTATATTAAAGATATCATAGGTTTTTCAAAATTATACATTTCTTATGTTTAATATATATATATATATATATATATGTCTATGTAATATTTTTTTTTATTTATATGTACTATTATAATTTCATATATAATCAATTTATTTGAATCAATTTATCTTCATTATTTATACAAGACATTAAAAAAAAAAAAATAAAATAATATAAAAAATAATTTATTTTTCAAAAAAAAAAAAAAAAATATAATTAAATATTTAAGTTATAATTATTTCTTTAATCTTAAACTTTTATAATATATACTTAGAGAATACATATTCCAAAATTATATAAAATATTTAAGTACACTTTGTTATTTTTTTTTAATCATCACTTTCTTTTTTCATAATTTATTTACATCCTCTTTAAAGAATATAAATTTTATTGTATTTTTTATGCGCTAAATTTCGTTTTTCTTCAAAAAGAAATAATAATTTTTAATTAAATGTATGCATGAAATAATTCTTCTTTGATATTTTATTTCAATAATAATAATAAAAATATATATTTTTTTTTTAATTATTTATTACATGTAAAAAAAGAAAAAATAATAAAAAAATATAAAAAAATATAAAAATAAATATGTATATATATAATATATATATAATATTTATAATTAATTGAAAGAGGTCTTATCTCTTTTATAATTTTTTTCATTTTAAAAATATATTTTAATTACATATGTTGTATACAAAGAAATAATATATTATACTTTATTCATTATGTTGCTATATATATATTAAAGAATTATTCTGAAACAAAATTTTATAATATAAGAAAAAAAATCAATTATATATTCACATATATATATTATTATATATAATATTATATATATTATAAGTTTTTTTCTTTTTTTTTTTTTATTTAAAAAATTTAATTATTTCATTTACTCATATTTTTTAATTAT
>NC_033659.1:3135520-3143522 GCF_001601855.1 Plasmodium reichenowi | reverse complement strand
TATTCGTATTCCTTTTTTGTAAAAGGGATGTTTTTTGAAAGTTTTATTATAATTTACATTTAATAAGTTATATTATTATATATTTTTTAAGTTCATATATATATATATATATATATATATATATATATATATATAATGAATAAATATATTGCTACTTATATATATTTTTTTTCTTTAGTTATTATATATTATTATACATATTATAAAATTAACTTGAACTCATAATTAATAATTATATGTGCACATAAATATTATTTTACATTGTATATAAGACTACAAACATATATAATCCATAAATATATATATGTGCTATATATATTCATATTTATTTACATAATCATAATACACATTTATGTTATTATTATTTCAGTTTATATATATGGGAATTATTATATTTTTTTATATTATATGAAAACATATACATTTATAATTCCTTTTTAGAACCTTTGAAATGAATTAATTATACATAAATATATGTATTATACATATATATATATATATATATATATATATATTTAGCATAACGTAATTATAACTTAAGACCGACAATTTTATTTTTAATTTTTTTTTTTTCTTAAAATTTGTATGTTATTGGTTGAATTTATTTTATTTTATTCTTTTTTTTTTTTTTTTTTTTTTTTTTTTTTTTTTGTGTATTTTTAAAATATTTTTTTTTATATATTATATCTTATATATTATAACTTATTTTTTATCAATCAAGTAGGAATATTTAATATGCATGTATTTCCTATATTTTATTAAAAATATAATAGACAACTTTTAATAATACCATAAATCTTTCTATAATAATAATTTTTTATAATTGCATACAAAACAAATTATACAAATATATGCTTTTAGAAAATTAAAACTAAGTTTTATACATTCTTTATTAAAGAAGATTATAAATGTTTTCTAGTATAATACAAATATACACTGGCATCTGCACCTTTTTATAACACGTATATATATATATATATATATATATATATATATATATATATATATATATATTTATATATATTTATTTATTTATTTATATTTATACTATATATTATTTTTTAATTACATAACACATTGCATAAAATAAAAACACGTAAAATGAATATTTAACACTTTTTAAAAATAAATACTTTATTACGTTATTATTACTTTAACGTTATATATTTTATATTATATAAATACGAAATAATAATTTAACATATTAGATTTTATTTATATATTTTCTAATATTATACTATACATGATAATATAAATCATTTAGATTTATTTTTTATTAGTTTTCTTTGATGAAAAGATCTCACTTTTGCATTTTTCATATAAATCATTATACTTGTGTTCATATTCTTCTAAAAAGGAAAAAATATGATTTCTTATATCATCAATTGATCGTTTCCTTTCGATTAAGTTATAAAAAGATCTAGTATGTTCGTTTTCATTCATTGTAGCTTTTCCAAAATCTCTCATAAAATCAAACCACATTTTTGTATAACAATTCTCTGTCATTTTAAAGTTTGTAAATACAAAACGATCGCTAATTGAATTCTTTGGAAAATATTTTAACAAAATCTTTTATTAAATCATCTAATCCTTTTTTATTTACTCCAAGTGTATTATTCCATAAATGAATTAAATTTTCTTTTGGTGGTACATTTTTTTGTGATTTTAGTACATCAAATAATTGCTCTTTTGTCAACTGTATGGATATATCGTTATAATTTATATCAATTGTATTTTCATCATTTTCATTTTGATTAAATTCAGAATTACCACTACAACAACTTTTGGATTCATCAGAATTTTTTTTCATTAGTATCTTTATTATTTACCTCATTTTCATTATCAAATTTTTTTTATTTTTAAAAAAGCTTTTTTAAATTTTTCATTCTTAGGAGTTTTTACTTCAGTTAAATTTCTCGAATACTCATTACAAGATTTTACATGTACTAAGCCATTATATTCGTACCAATTCTGTAAAAAAAAAAAAAAATATATATATATAACATAATAAATATATATGGTATATTTTTGTAAATATATTAAAAATTAATAATAAAAAAAAAAAAAAAATAATAAATAAATAAATAAATAAATGCATTTAAAATTAATTATTCATTAACTTACATCTAGAAATACATTTAAAAAACCAACGACATATACCATTAAGCAAACATATCTTAAGAAATTGATAAATGTCTTTCCGTTGTTATACCCCTTAGAAGGATACACGATAATTTTGTTATAAAAATATTTATTTCAACATGATGTGTATTATTTTATTTCTTCTTTTATTATTTTATTTGGATTAATAATTAATATATAAACAAAATAAATACAAATGCAAATAAAATAATATAAAATATAATACTTTTATTAATATATTAGAAAAAAAAAAAATACAAATAAGTTTTTATACAAAACTATATTTATATTATAAAAATAATACTTTTTTTTTGAAACAGAAAAACGAATAATAAAAATATAATATATAGAATTTTAAAAAAAATAAAAATATACACGAAAACGTTTATATATTAAAAAAATATTTTGTTATTATAATAAAATATATATATTTTTTACGTATGCTTTAATTTTATATATATGCAAAAATAAAAATAAAAATTTATATAATAAATAAAGACATATATAATATATATAATATCATTTTAAAATGATATAAATTTTTTTTATTTAAATAAATTGTGTTTTAATTATTATTCAGTAATCTCTATATAAAAAAAAATATTTATAAAAAGTTACAGTTCTTATTTTTATTTATTTATCTTAAAAATGCTAAATATAACATTTGCATGTAAAAATATTCTTATTCATTCTACGTATAATTTATTTTATAAAAAAATTATTTTAAAACGTTTAAAATATGTAAATCCATATTTATATTGGATAATTCGTTATTTTAAAAACATATATAATAAATGAAATATTTACTTACAATTATATCAATTTAATTTTATTTTATTTTGCTTTTTTTTTTTTTTTTTATTATATATTTCAAATGTAAAAATAAAAGTATTATAATAAATATATTTTTCTTATTTCATTTTTTTTTTTTTTTTTTCATTTACGATATATTATAAATATTCTTAAAATTTAATATTGTATTCTCAATAGAATTCGTAGTTTATAAAATAAAAGAATGTATAATAATGTATTATCTTAATTGTATCAACCTATATAACATAATTTTTTTAATCCATAAAATCATAAATATAAATATAAATAATATTTTATATATATATATATATATATAATATAAGACAGATATATCAAACAATCCTTTATAAAATACATCATATAATAAAAACAAATTAAAAAACATAATGTTTTTTCTTTTTTTTTTTTTTTTTTTTTCCTTTTTCATTTATCTAATTTAAAAATATAAATTATATTTTATAATAAAGTATATACATATAAATATAAATGTATACATTTTATTCATATATTTAAAATGGTCATAAATATATATTATATTATATTTACAATATCATATATGTAAATATATATGCATATGTATATATGTATGTATGTATTTCTTTAAAATATTTCAGTTTCTTGTAAAATACGATTAAAATAAAATAATAATAAAATAAACACACAAAAATAAAGATAATATATAATATATTGTACTTTTATTCCATTATATATTAAGGAATATAAGAATAAGCTCATTTTAACTTTACATAACGTTTTAAATTTTGATAAACTATAAAAGAATATATTTTTTTTTCCCTTATCTTATACAAATAATAAAGAGAAATATATTATATGAAAATAAATAAATAAATAAATATATATATATATATATATATTAGTGTCATAAAAACTATTTTCCATTACATAAATGTATAATTAATATTAATTAAAACTAAGAAAGCCACTTATATCAATATAAGAGACAAAATATTAAAAAATGTGAAATAAAAAATAAAATAAATAATAATATATTTGTAGACAAATCAAAATTATGTTTCTTATAAAAAAAAAAAAATATATTAAAATAATAATAGTAATATTATCCAAAAAATGTTATACAACTTTTTTAACTATAACACAAATTATATATATATATATATATATATATGTGTATTAAAAAAATTATGATAAATAAATTTAATACTAAAGAAATAATATAAAGTTAGGCAAATTCTGAATTTTTCATAATATATATATAATCCTTGTGTAAATTCTTTATTTTATTTTATTTTATTTTGTTTTATTTTATTTTGTTTTATTTTATTTTATTTTGTTTTATTTTATTTTGTTTTGTTTTATTTTATTATTTTTTTAATTATATTCAAAAATATTTTATCTAATCAAGATTTATTCATTTATTCCGTTCTAATTCATTTACATTATGAACGTTTAACCGCGTGCATTTATTAGGATATTCTATTACTTCATTTTGATATTTTATATTTTTCATATTATCTTCTACTTTTTTCTCTGATGTTTCATCCTTATCATTTAGTCGTTTCTTCAATTCTACATTTTTGCTTCCATTTATTAATATTCCTTTATTACATATACTACTTTTTTTGAGCTTGTTCTCATATATTTTCTTCACTTCATCTATGAAAAAAGAATAATCTTTAAAGACACGGAATCTTTTCACCTTCAATGTTGGTGTAAGATAATTATATGTATCCCAAACTTTTGAAGTTAAATATATATGATTAATAACATTGTATCTGTTCATATTTGTTTCTTTGTAAACGTCCATCATTTTCCCTTTAACATAATCAAGAAAAACTGTTTCATTCATGGTATCATCAGTTAATGCATTTAAATAATTTTCTTCATTTATTCCAGTGTTTTCTAGCATATTATTATTTTTTAAAGATTTAAAAAATAAACTTTTATCCAACGAAATAATGGCCAGTGGTCCATCCATAGAATCATCTCCATAAGCAACACAATAATTTATAAATGAAATTTGGGAATATAAATTATTCAACTTATCTGTTTCTATGTATTCCCCATGTGATAATTTTATTAATCCCTTGGATCTATCCAAAAATTTTAACGAGCCATTTTTATTAATTTGTACAATATCTCCTGTTTTAAAATAACCATCATCAGTAAAAGCATTCTGTGTTAGTTCCTTTTCTAAAAAGTATCCACAAAATACTGAATCACTTTTAACCAGTAATTCTCCTTTAGGTAATGTATCAGTAGCTTTATAAATTTCCCATGTTTTCACTTTATATTTTGTTGTAGGAGATATAGGTCCTCCCACACTATCAGTGTCAAAATCGTTCTGGTTTTGTACAAATATAGCTCCATTAGTTTCTGTTAAACCATAAACTTGATAAGTATTAACATTTAATAATATACTTAACTCACGTGCAATTTGAGCTGATAACTTCCCACCCCCATTTATTATAACTTCCAAATTAGGATTTATTTTCTCTTTAATTCTACAAGAAACACCAGCAATTTTATCAAGAAAATTACTAGAAGTTATATCATAACTAGGTGATTTACCTAATGATAAAATACCTTTCACCATACATCTTTTCAGATATGGTAAATTATCTATTTCATTCATAATTCTTGTATACATTCTTGAAAATATTTTCGGTACCCCTGCTATTATATTTCCTTTTGTGTTGTACATGTCCTCAGATAAATAATTTATATCCTTACTCCATATATCTATTCTAATGCCTTTCATAAAAGAAAGGTAAACAAGAATTCTTTCATATACATGAGAAATAGGTAAATAGGATAAATGCGATTTGGGAGAATATTTTACTAGTATACTATTATCACAAAGTGGTACTACTGTATTGAAAAAATTTTTATTACTTAACATAACCCCTTTTGGTTTTCCAGACGTTCCAGATGTGTAAACAATTGACGTAATGAAATCTGGATCTTCATTTTTAATATGCATTTTCGTTATTCCTTTTTTTTTTATCATATCATCAAATAATATAATATTTATCCGATCATGATGGAATCTCTTTTTTAAGGCATTAATTTTTTCTATTTTTTCATTATCATATGACAAAGAAACCAATTCATTATCTTCCTTTTTATTAAAGAATTCTTTATTATTATTATTATTATTTCTCTTATTATTACAATTATTTTTTTCATTATCTTCTTCCAAATTTATATTTATTTTTTTAGTTTTACTTAATGTATCTAATATTACAACATTTTTCAAATAAAGTAAATCTTTCTTACGCTCCAGTATTCCTTCAACCAAATCTAAATCTACACATATCCATTCTAATTTTGTTTCATTTAATATACCTACAATTACATCTATACTAAATTTCGAATGCAATACTAATGTGGTAACGCCACTAATCATAGATCCCAAATCAGAAACTAGCCAATTAATAGAATTACTCCCATACAAACCTAATAACTTAAACTTACCACCATTTTGTATTTCCTTATATGATTGACTTTCAATACCTTTCCCTTCATAAGTACATAATGTGTGACTAAACGATAATACCTTTTTAAAAAAATCTGAATATGTAATATAATTTATTGGTTTACCATGAGAATGTTCTACTATTCCAATTCTATTATAATTTAACCCATATTTAGATAACAATATCTTTATAATATGTTTATAAACATATAAAGAAGCTTTATTCTTATGATCTTTTATACAATATACACTTGATTCATCTTTATTTACTGGATCCTCACATATTTCTGCGTATATATTATCTACAAAACTAATTTGAGTAAAGCATGGTGACAAATAAAATAAATTAATAAATATACTACACACAATGTATACAATACGCATTTTGCTTTTATAACATAAATATGATAAGCTATAAATAAATAAATACAACAGTTTTTATTATAGTATGTTAATATATATTTATAAAAAAAAAAAAAAATAAATAATTAAAATAATATAATTATTTCATATCCTTAAGGAACATATCTTCAACCTTTTATTATATCTTTTGATATTATTTAATTATAATAACAAATACAATACCTAAATAATGTGTTTGATATTGATATATAATCTTATAATATATATTATGTAAAAAAAATAAAATATATATATTAATAATATTATATACCGTATGAAAGCATACATACTTATTACAAACATATGATATTTTATAATAACAGTATAAATGGTAACATATTCAACGTTCTTTTATTAATATTGCGAGTACTAAACCGAAATTTTACAATATGTGCATATATTAATTATATAATATATTTTAAAAATATAAATTTTGATGCATTTATTTTTTTGCTTTTGTCATAATGAAAATAATAATAATAATAATAATAATAATAATAATAATAATAATAATAATAGTAATAATAATAATGTATTTACTTTTTTAATTATAAAAAAGAAATTTCTATATTACTTATATATTCAATTTTATATGGTGTCCTTATATTTATAATAAATTTGGGAACCACGTGGTTCTCAATATATATGCGCTAAATTATAACATATACACATGTATATATATATATATATATATATATATATATATATATACATATAATATAATTATATTATGTGTATCAAAAAATATTTATATTATTGTTAAAATTTAAAAAATTTCGTGAATTTCCCTTTTTTTATTTTCTTTTTTTCTTTTTTTTGTAATAAATTTAAAATATAATATTTATTTTTAAAATATATTTTTTTCAGCATCCTAGTATTATTGTCGTACAACAATTTTTATATTTTATCGGTCCCTATCGCATTTAATATATTTAAAAAGTATCAATAATTATTACTTTTAAAATATTTATATAAAATGTTATTTTCCTTTTCAATAAATATTTTTCATTCTAATATTTAAAAAATGATTACATCATACAACATTTATTGTGTTATATATATATATATATATATATATATATATTTATATACACATATTTTTTTTTATTTATATCCATTTATTTATTATAATATAAAAAATGGTACTTAAAAAAAGAAAAAAAGAAAATAAAAAAAGGGAAATTCACG
>NC_033659.1:3134227-3135420 GCF_001601855.1 Plasmodium reichenowi | reverse complement strand
GTATAAATACATATAAATATATATTAACATAAATAAATAAATAAATATATATATATATATATATATATATATATAATATTACATTAGTGCGAACATAGTCATAATAAAAGAACATGCTATATTAAAAACGTACAAACTGTTTAGAAAAAACAATATTATATTATAAAATAAAATAACACACAGACATAAGAATAAATATAAACCGAACAAACACAATATTACCTTAATTCACACAAGAATAATTTATAATCAAAATAAAATACATATATAAACTTCTTTCTTTTCCATATTTCCTTTTTTTTTTTTTTTTTTTTTTCCATTGCTTATTTTTTATATTAATATATATATATATATATATATATATATATAATATGTGCAATGTATTATTATATTTTATCCTGTACTTTTATTTGGTGAATTATTTTTTTTTTCAATATATTTTTCGAACGATTCCTTAAATTGTTTTATATAATTATGATATATTTTCTTCTTCGTATCATCAGCAAATTTCATATAGGAATTAATTAAGCTTTTTAAATCCTCTATTTTTTTTTCATTATTAAGAAGAGTATAAAAATCATTATTATATTTAAAGTCGGAAGATGATATTTCTTTTAGGCTACAAGTTTTAAAAAGCCTCAATGATTTTTCATTGATTTTTAACTCCTCTAAAACTTCCTTAACATCCAATTTACCATTTTTATAATTCCTTATAAAATTATTTACATATAATAATATGGAATTTATAATATCAACCATCCCATCCCTATTGATTCTAACAACATGATTCCATATACTGATAAGGTCATTTCGTGGGGTATCGTCGTTTAAACTTCTAAGAACAGCATTTAATTCATCTCTACTTAAATTTCTTGAAAGGTCATTATAATCAACAACATTCTGCAATGAAGGATATTCATTATACGAGCGATCTTTTATGTTTTGCATAATCCTATTAAATATTAAATCTATACTATTCAATATATTTTCAGCATTATTACAATTCCTATTGTTAGTACTATTATGATTATTATGAGGCTCATCATAAGCATCTTCATCATCGTAGTTTATTCTTCTTCTTTTAGCACTCGTAATTCTAATACTAGGTAATACATGATGTAAAGTCTCATTTGGCCACACTCCTCTAGGATTTACCCTTGAATTCATTATGTGAATAATCATAACCTAAAAAA
>NC_033659.1:3130659-3134127 GCF_001601855.1 Plasmodium reichenowi | reverse complement strand
TGTATATATAAATATATATATTATATAACTACATATATATAATTTATTAGATATATTATTTAAATGTTATAATATATATATATATATATATAAAGTAATATAAATATTTAGAATATATATTAAGCTAAAATTACGAACGGCACGTTTTCACTATATTCATTCGACATTCATTTTATTTATCTTTTTTTTTATATATTAACACAATATAGTGATTTAAAGAAAAGTATTTTTCAATAAATTATATATTTTTTTCTCTCTTTCTATTTTATAATATAAATATATTCTAAAAATCTTCTATGCACATAAATATATATAAGAATAGAAAATACATTAATTCCATATAAAACGTTACTTCATCAAAATGTGAGTAAACTATTGAGAAATAATATATATAAATAAAAAAAATAAAAATTTTCTCATGCATGCTTAAAATAAATATGTATATATATATGTATATATGTATATATTAATATATAATACAACTTTATATATTAAATTTCTCTATATATTTATTATTTGTTATATAGTATACATAAAAATAAAACATACATACAAATTAATGAACATATATATATATATATATATATATATATGTATTCTCATATTATGATACTTGCTACATTTTACTCTACAAATACAGCTTTTATATTTAATGATATATGTATTATTTTATATAAAATATTTATATGTATTCAATATATATGTGCGTAAGTATATATTATGATTTTCTTTATATTATTTCATATTAATAATTTTTCATTTCTTTTTATTATCTTTTTCTATAGAGGATTACAAATAAACATAATATAAATTTTATAGTTATTTACTCATATTTTATATAATATGAATTGGTAGCTTTACATATAATACATACATATATATATATATATATATATATATATATATATATATATATATATATATATTTCATATCTATACCTTAAGTGAATATTCTATATAAATCCTTATTTTATTTAAATCAACAAAAAGTCATAAATTACTTTAATAATATCTTTTTGAATACACACTAATATATGAAAGTATAATTTTTGTTTAAGTTTTACTTTTAATAAGATTAAAAGAAAAAAAAAAAAAACATAAATGATTATATATTTTTTATAAAATAAAAATTTATAAAAAAAAAAAATTTTAATATAAAAATATATAATATAAAAATATCTCGTGCAAATATCCTTATATAATAATAATTATTATTATTATAAACATATATACATATTATTATTAATTTTTGTGATTATTTTATTTTGCATTTATATAAACGTATTAATAAAAATAAATTATAACATATATATATATGTACTTGAACTAAATATTTTAAGTACCTATTTTATTTTAAAAATATAATATAATATATATATATATATATATATTTTATCTTAGTTTCCTAATATATATAAAACTTTGTCTTAATAAACTACAATATATCAACATCATAAAATTCAGGATATAATAAATATATATGTTTTTCTGAATTCTTTTACTAAAAAAGTTTGGATATTTTATTAAATTAAACTTAATTAATATTTTTTTTCATTTATATAAATTTTTTTTTTCCTAATTCTCCTCAATATATTTACAGTACTCCTTTTTTCCCAAAAAAAAAATAAAATAATTACATGTCTTAAAAGACGTACATATAAAAGAACCTTAATAAGTGAAATTATATATATATATATATATATATATATAATTAATTAATTTTTTTTCTTTGCGTATTTAAAATTTTTTTTATTCTTTCTTGTATATTTAAAATTTTTTATTTATTTATTTTTTTTTTAAAAGGACCTATTATATATAAGTGCATTTTCAATGAATATATTAATAATATATTTTATTTATTTATTATTTTTATTTTTTTAACTTAAAATTTTTTTTCTTTTTTTCAAATCATAATTTTCCATTTTTTGCAAAATTATAATAATATTATAAAATTTTATATAATAATAAAAAAAAGAAATAAGGGGAAAATTGTTTTATATTAAGATATCAATAAAATTTGAAACACCATGATATTATCCTATTTTCAATTTTAAAAAAAAATTAACAATATAATATATTAAGTATTCCTTTCATATTTTAATAAAAAAAGAAAAGAAAAAAAATTAATAAAATTATATATAAATATATATATATATATATATATATATTTATTTATTTATTTATTTATATAAGGAAATATCAATTTTAATTATATCACCTTTTAATACGTATTCGAAAAAAATATTTTATGTGTAGGGCAGTTCTATAAAAGAAAACATGTAAAAATTTTATTTTTTCAGACATATATATACAAAACGCAAAAATATATATATATATATAATTTTAAAATATTCATTTAAAAAATAGTAATTTCATTTTATAAATATAAATTAAAAAAATATATATAATCACAAATTAAATAAATAAATATATAAAAGAAGGAAAGTAATAAAACAGTAAATATATTTTATCTTTTATTCAAAAAATAAATTATGTTCTCATAATTTGATAGCAAAAACAACGCATACATATAAAATAATATATTTTTTATTTTTTTTTCTTGTCAAATCTTTATATATATAAAATTATATAAATTTTTTTTTTTCTTGATGAATTTAAAAATATAGTTTATTAACACTCAATATATACATTCCTGTTCCTATTGTATCATTAATTAAATATATATATATATATATATTTATTTATTTATTTATTGATTTGCCATTCTCATAATTATTTTCAGGATATTATTTGTTTTCCAAAAGTCATGAATATATAAATATTTAATTCAACCATTAAGAGATCGATTTCAAAAATTATTAAAATTAATTTATATAAAACAAAGGAATCATTTAAAATAAATAAATTAACAAAGCTTAAATTAAATAATAATATATGTATTTTATGTAGTTATTAATAATATGTTAAAAATTAATATCGCTATTGAAACATTTTTATCGAAATATTTATTCTTGTAAAATAATTCAAAATAGTAATAAGAAGAAAAGAAACAAAGACAGAAATAAGAAAAAAAAAAAAAAAAATAATATACAAGTAAAAAGGTATACAAACAAATAAAAATATAAACAAATATATATATATATATATATTTATTTATTTATTTATTGTCATATATATAATTGTTTGCAAAAAAATATCATGTTTCCCACACATAACAAAATATTTATAATTAATCAGTCACCTTCACTTTATTCTCATTATTGTTCCTTCATAACATAGATTTCTTATCCTCATTTCTACTATAACTTTCTTTTAATATATTCATTTTCTGTTTTATCATTTGTTTATTATATACAGAAGTTTCACCTTCTAAGTTTTCACTCATAATTCCTTTTTCCTTTAATTCTTTTGGAAATGATCCTTTTCTCATTTTATTATTTTTTGCTATCTCTCCATTTTGTGTTTCTGTTATACATTTTTCAAACCATTTTCTTATTTTTATTTTTT
>NC_033659.1:3124942-3130559 GCF_001601855.1 Plasmodium reichenowi | reverse complement strand
TAAAAAAAAAAAAAAAAAAAAAAATTTCAAAAAAGGATTTCAATATGATTCCTATAATTTTAATAACGTATAAATATTTATATATATAATATATATATATTTATATGTATAATTTTATTGATCCATACAAAAGTTATATAGTTACTTGAATGTATTATACAAATAATTTATTCACATTTACCATTTTTTGAGTATATTTTTGAAATAATTTCTTTTTTGTGTACACATTTTGTTCCTTCAAGATATATGTTAAATAACTATAAATAAATAATTAATGATCAGATAAATAAAATAGCATTAAAAAAAAAAATAAATAAATAATTTTCAATTATGGTATGAACTTTTTTTGGGGTACAAAAAGTTAAACATTTAAAAATACCCAATGCTTTTATTATAATATTCACTTAAACGATTTACTATGAAATATATACATATATATATATATATATATATTCATAATTAATAAAAGGGAAAACTATTAGTTTGGTAATAAAACAAAAAAAATAAAAAAAAAAAAATAATACAAATATAATTTAATTTTTAAATAATTAATTCTACAATTTTATTGCATATATTTGAAATTATGTAAAACATTATTCATATATATATATATATATATAATATTGTACAGAGGATTAAATATCCATTTTTTTTTTTTTTTTTTTTATATATATATATATATATTTTCTTTTAATTATATTACTTTAGGTTATATGTATTTCTTTCTGAACATTTTTAAAAGAAAATATATTGAAAAAAAAATAAAATACAAATACATTAATTAAATTTACCAGAAAAATAAACAAAAACAAAAACATATATATATATATATATATATATATATATATATATATATATATATATTTATATATAAGTATCATATAATTCCTCATTTATATTACACTTTATTTCATATTTTTATTTTATTAATTAAACGTATCCTTATTTATACATTAAATGGTACCTTTTCTTATTCTTTTATCTCTTATTTCATCTACAAACTGTTTTAGCATTCTATTTTCAAATGATTCCACAGCTTTCCTTTCAACTTCTTTTTCCACTTTTTCTTCAACTGATTTTTCAATGGATTCCAACATTTCAGGGGTTAATAAATAAGGTTTTCCATAATAATAATAAGAATTATATAATTCCGGTTGACATGGATATAAATCTTCTTCATAATCATCATAATCTTCAGTATCATCATAATCTTCATAATCATCATTATCTTCAGAATCATCATTATCTTCAGAACCATCGTTTGCACCTGCATTCCCCCGGATTTCCTTTTCGCTATTTTTTAACAATTCTTGATCCCTTTCTTTTAGTTTTCTTTCTTCCTCTTCTTCATCATACAAGTCTTCATCAAATTCAGTATTTGCACGTTTTAATGAATTTAGGAAATGGGCGTTTTTGAAAGTAACTAAATCTGGATTCTTTTCATAAAATTCATTAGCCTTAAAAAACAAAGGATTACCACCTTTGGACTTAAATTTTAATCTTTCTTTATCTAAAACTTTAAAAGGTTTTTCAAGACATTTTATGCCATCTTCTTTTATTTTTGTTAAGGTTCTTCTCCATAATAACCTACACGTCATAAGAAGTATGTTAAATTCATCCATATTTAAATCATTATGTTTTTTTTGCCATTTTTTAAAAACGTTATTATAAATGTTATCAACGTATTTGTTTCCTAAAACAACAAATTCTTTAAGTTGTTCAAATGTTTCCTTGGCATAATATAAAGGTGTTTTGTAACTGTCTCTTAAATCAGCATAAAGCTCACTAAAATATTCATTTAAAAAATTAAATTTAAGCCTCTCGTTTTGTAGTACAAGCGAATAAACATAATGAAACTCATCCCAGCTTCTCCTTCTCTTATTAAATAAAATAATATTCTTATTTATTTCAGGATCATATTTATTTAAATATATGCCTTTTTGGTTTAATTTGAATGGAGATAATTCGTATTGTTTCCATATATCTTTTTTCATTAATTCGACAAATATATGTGAATATTTATTAAATACATCATTTTTACCACTATTCAATTTCTTTTTTAGTAAATTTCGTAAATACCCCTCATAATTCTTTGTTAACATTTTTAGTCCTTGCTGTTCATAATATTTATAAAATTCTTCATTTTCTTTTTGCTTATCACTCAAATTCCTTGAAAATGTATAACTGTGTTGAACCTCAGTAGATAATATCCCTTTAAGATTTAATAAATTCTGAAAAATATATATTAAATAATAAATATACAAAAAATATAAAACAAATAAATGAATAAACATATATATATATATATATATATAATTTTATGTACAAGATAAATTATTTTATTATAAAAAAATAAATAAATTAAATATATTGAAAGTTTACCAATATGATTATATACAGTATACCCATAATAGGTAACATATATCGTCTAAATTTTTGCGTATAAAAAAAAGAACCTGTTCTTACTTTTTCGTCATGATATTCTTCGTAAGAACTCTTTGTAGAATAAATACAATTCGATTTATTCGTTTTATCAAGAATATTTTGAAACAAACTACAGTTTGATAGCCTTAAATTCATCATATTTTTTAAATAGTATACATATATATGTTATAAATATATTTATATATAAAAAAAAAATTATATATATATTTTTTTCTTTTGTTATGAATTGAAAAAATAATATTTATTCTTCATTAAAAAAAAATGAAATTAATATTTTTTTACATATTTTCTTTTTTTCTTTTTAACATCATAGCAACATATATATATATAAATATATATATAATGTATGTAAATTATACACAACTATATTATATATTATGGTAAAATAAAACCTATTTTATTTTTTAAATATATAAATAAAAAATATGTACATTAAAATTTTTATTCTATTTAAAATATATAAAACTAAAAATTTTAATATAATATATATATATATAATATGTATATTATTTATAAGATATTTAAAATAACAATTGTTCCTATTTTGATTTATTATTCATAATATTATTTTTTATAATATATATTTTATTTTTATTATTTTTTTTTTAATTAGGAATATATATATATATATATATATATATTTTTATATATTTATTTTCTCTAGAAGAGAAATAATAAAATTAAAAAATATATGCATATATATATTATATATATATTGTATTATTTATTTATATTTGTATATTCTCATTGGTAAAATTATATTTTCCTTATATTCAGTTTTATATATGTAGATAGTTTTCATGATAATCTATGTATCGGTGACGTTAATATGAAGAGAATATAATTTTTACATACTTATATATATTAATATATTTATTTATTTATTTTCTTTTTTATATAAATACAAATTGTATATTTATTTCTTCAGTTATAGAAGAAAAATATTATTAAAAAATAAAATAAAATAAAATAAAAACAAAACAAAAAATATATTATATTTTTTTCCCTTTAATAAAATACATATTTTATTATATTCGATTGTTTAAGTATAGAATTTAATTTATTATATAATAATATATATATTATATATATATATATAATAATATATATATTATATATATATATATAATAATATATATATTATATATATATTATATTATAATGATTATTTCTTTGTTTTCACAATGTTCATTCTTATATTTTATAGTTCATATATTTTTATGTTTCTCTATATAATTTTTATTCTTAATAAATAATAAGTGTTCAACAATAAAATATATGATAATAAAAATATTCTCATCATACAAAACAAAAGAAATATAAAAAAGTTTAAATGAAATAATTTTTTTTACATAGGATATTAAATTATAATATTATTTACTATTGCATTTCCTTTTTTTTTTCTTTTTTTTTCTTGTTTTTTTTATGTCACATTTTTTATATTGACCTAAAAAAATTATAGTAAATATTTATTATATTTACTACATAAAATAATAATAAAAGTATATAATAAATATTGTATTCACTATGTATATTTTTATTTTTTAAATATTCAGTATGTCACAATTTTTATTTTCATTAATTATATATATATATATATATATATATATATATATATATAATATATATATTATTTTATATCAATAAATGAATGATTTAATAAAATCTACAAGGTTATTTATATATATATATATATATATATATTTTATCATATATTTTAAATATATTCTCTGCTATATATATGTATAAAATAAATAGATAAACAAATTCTTCCTATATGTAAAAATATATAAAAATGAATACATTAAAATCACTTTTGTTAATATAAAGTATCTATATATATTTCGTAACATTTTCCGATGTTTTCAAAAACAATATTAATTTATTTAAATGTACACATAAAAATAAATGTTTTCCTTTTTTCAAAGAACGCAGAAATATTTTTATAATATTTATATAATGTTTTCAAATATTTTATAATTTATATTTTCAACAAAAAAAAAAAAAAAAAATAAGTACACCCGATTTTCTTTTTTCTTTTTTTTCATTTTATGTTTTCGCGTTTTTCTTTTTTTATATTATTTTTTTTAATAAATAAATATCTTTTTGCAGAATACACAAATAATGAATTTTTTTCTTTTTAAATAATCCTTATAAAAACTCAAAGGAAAAAAAGAAAAAAAAAAAAATTCTTTTATTTTAGCGATGAAAATTATTTTATTATAAATGCATATTTATATACATATATTTCATTTACAAACAAATTAATAAATATATATAAGAAAAAACAAACAAATTAATATTAGAAATATATTATATTTTTTAGTACCTTATAATACTATATATATACATGTCCTTGAATTATTAAAAATTCCATATAATATTTTATAAATTAAAAAAATAAATTTATACAAAGAAATAATATAAAACTATAACAAAAAGAAAAAGGAAACGAATTTTTTAATATAATATGTTATTATATTATATTATATTATATTATATTATATTATATTATATTATATTATATTATATATATTTTTTTTTCATGTAATAAAAATAAATAGAATAATAATAATAATAATTATTATTATTATATTAAATATGAACCCTTATATATAAAATAAATAGGAAATAATAAATTTAAAGGATACTGTATAAAAAATATATAATGTTAAGCTATTATAAACTTATTAATAAAAAAGAAAACATAAAATGCATATCCTTATACTTTTTCTTTTGTAACATAAAATCATCCTTAATTTTTATTGTATTAATAAATTATTTAAATATTACATATATATATATATATATATATATATTAATACACACCTTTGTAAAAATAAAATATAAATAAATAAAATTGTTAAAAAATATATAAAAAAATAAATGATAATAAATATTATATATTCCTGCTATATATTGTAATTTTATTTTTTTCAAACACATACATAAATATTAATTTATATATTCCTTTTTATATAGAAAATGATATATCATTATGTAAGAACAAAAAAAAAAAAAAAAATAATAAAAAAAAAAAACATTAAAACAATATTAATTCATAAAAGGTTTTTTTTTTTTTTTTTTTTTTTTTTAAATTAAATAAAAATAATTTTAGATGTATTATTAAAAAATTTTGAAAAAATATAAAAAATTAATACAAATAATTTTA
>NC_033659.1:3108048-3124564 GCF_001601855.1 Plasmodium reichenowi | reverse complement strand
GAAAATTAATGCAAATAATTTTATATAAATTTATTTAAAAAAAGAAAAAAAAAAAGATTCTAATAATAAATATTTATATTTTTATAAAATATAATATAAAGTATTAGAATCACACAAATATATATATATATAATTATATATATAATATTATATGTATTATTATAAAAATATTCCATATCATGATATTTATCTATTTAAAAATAAAATCCATCATAACATTAATATATGTCTATTATCTTTATATCAAAATATAACATAAATTAAATTATAATAATGGAACATATTATAAAATGTTTATTAAAATTTACATGTCATAAATATAAATTTTTTTAAAATAATATATATATATATATAATATACATATATATATATATATATATGTGTGTGTGTTCATATTTATACTTACAGTATAAGATTCTAATATATACACTCCAGAAACAATAAAAATACATACAACTACATTTTGAAAAAATATCATACTTAACATAAAGTAATAATCTCACAATATAAGAAACAATAAAAAAAAAATCACATGGATTATTAAATTTTAAAGAATTTTATATCAATAATAGAATTGATATAATATTAGAATCATCATATTCTTTTCAAAAACACATCAATCTTATATATATATATATATATATATATATATATATATATATTTTATTCCTAATAAAATATATTAATATTATTCATTCAAATAAAGAAAACGTTAGCAGAACATTCTGAAAATTACTTATATAGTAACATACTACATTAAAAAAAAATAATAATAATAAAATAAAATAAATTACACATTTTTATAAGCATTATATTTGAAAGAAATATAATGTAAACATATTTGTGACGCCTTTTTAAATATTCTTTATAATAAAAAGAAATTGGTATGTATAAATTTTCCTAAACATGGTATTATAATTCCTTCCATGTTTCCAAACTTTAGCCTAAAAATATATATATATAATATATTTGTAATAAAAATTGAAATTATAATATAATATCATATAATATATTATATTATATCATATTATATTATATTATATTATATTATATTATATTATATTATATTATGTGTGATTTATTTTATTATAATATTAATACTACTGCTTATATCTTATGTAAAATTTTTATATACTTTCTTATTTATAAACGTTCTTTTCTTTTTACATATATATATCACATGCAAAAAAAGAATAATATGAAATAAAATAATACGTCCTATACCAAATATATGGGTACACAAATATGTTTATTCAAATAAATGTAAAATATAAACATAAGCATATACATATATATATATATATATATATATGGTTATATGTATGTATTTACTTATATGTGTGTATAAAATTTATTTGTAACACATATAATATATTTAATTTTTAGAAATGTCAATATATTTTAAAAAAGTATTGTTATTTGCTAAGTTTTCGTTATAATCAATAACGAATTTAAAACATCCCCTTTTGTATTTAAAATATATATCTCTTTTTATACGGTCCAAAAATTCTGTGAATGCCCATATATATTTCACAATAATATTCAATTTAGGTTTTATTTCAACTAATTTTATGAACCTTTTATTATATTTTATTAAATAAGGATACATTCTAAATGAAACCTCATCCGAAAAATTTCTTAAAATTATCTTAATAGATTCCTTATAATAAGGTAATATTGCTTTGGGATAATTAGCGAAATAACACCACATATATTTCTTTAAGTTCTCTTTCATTTTATATGAATTTTTTGCTACATATATTGCTTGATACCATATACCCATTATATCACACTTTTTAGGCATTCTATGTAAGGAATATAGAAGAATATAAATATCTTCTTTGTTTTCAAATAATGAAAAGTCCCTACATTTCTTGATACTTAAATTACTTCTATAACTACCAGATGAAGTATAACTAGAAAATATATGTTCAGTATAAAAATATCGAGCATCTTTATAAGATGTATCTGTTGTATTATTAACTACAATTGTATTATCATCTATGATACTTTTAAATTCATCTGAATCTGAATCATTTTCTATCTGCATATGTATTATAGCATTCACAGATTTACTAACCGAGCTTAAATATGAAGGTAGACCATCTCTCAAAATGCAACACAACTGAAATAAAAAAAAAAATAAAACAAAATCAAATCAAACAAATCAAATCAAATCAAACAAATCAAACAAATCAAATCAAATCAAATCAAACAAATCAAATCAAACAAATCAAATCAAATCAAATCAAACAAATCAAATCAAATCAAATCAAACAAATCAAACAAATCAAATCAAACAAATCAAATCAAATCAAATCAAACAAATCAAACAAATCAAATCAAATCAAACAAATCAAATCAAACAAAAAAATGTATTCATTTATTTATATAGATATTATATTTATTTTATTCATTACCAATAAAAATAAGGACATCATCAAAAATAAATAGATGGAAAAACAAAACAAGCATTTCAACACTATGAAAACTTTCCATGAGTTCTTGTATTCATTTCCCAAATAAAAAAATTCAAAACAGCTTGCTTTAAGACATAAGAAAATAAAAATTTTGTTAAAAATCGAGTAAAAATCAATTCCTATCATTTTTATATATTTTTGTGGATATATAAAATTCAATTTCTAAAATGAAAATATATAATAACACAAAAATTATTTTAATAGTAATAAAAAGATGAAAAAAAAAATTGTGTATATTTTTCTACTTTATTATTTTAAGAAATTTATAAAAAATTTAAATGATATTAATATTAAAATATTTGAATATTTTTGAAGCACATGTATTTTTATTTAAATAATAAAAAAAATAAAATAAAAATAAATATATATATATATATATATATTATTAATTTATAATAATATTTTTTTGTTCACATATAAATATATATATATATATATATATATATATATATATAGTAATATATGCAAGCAATGTTTCAATAAAATGTGCATATATTTTTTTTGAATAATAAGAACATATAAATATATGCATATATACATATTTTTATTTAATATAGCACAATGATATGAATTACTTATATAAAAAGAAAAATAAAATCCTTATAAATACATTTCCTTTTTAATAAAATATACTTTTTTTTTAATTTATTCCCTATTATTATATTTTTGGTTTTGTACGTCTTTGTTGTACTCAATAGAATGAAGAAACTATTAATAACTCCAAAAGAAGACGTACAAATTATTAATTGCAATAACGCAAAAATAGCAAAAAAAAAAAAAAAATTCAAACAATTTAAAATATATATATATATTTATTATACGTTTATATAAATATATATTAAAATATATTACCTATATATTTAAAAAAAAAAAAAAAACTTCTATATCATTTTAATATTAATTTATATGCTCAACTTTGTGCTATATATAAATAAGGCTATAATATATATATATATATATATATATATATAATGTGCAATCTTTTTTTTTTTTTTCTTTATGTATCTATATATATAAATAAATGAAATATTTTTATATATAAAAGTATTAGATTTTGTTTCCCTTCAAGGAAAAAAAGGATAATAAATTTTTTTTTTCATATTTTTAATTATACAAATTTATTTATTTCTTTTTACTTTATTTCCATATTTAATAGAAAATTCAATAATCTCTATAATATATTTACACCGTTAAAAATAAGTATTCTATTTTAATTATACATAATGGAAAAAAAAAGTATTAATCAATAAAATAAAATAAAAATTGTATAATTTGATATAAAACATTTTTTTTTTACTTTACGTATTATTTGAATAAAATATATTCATAATAATTAGAAACAAAAATCGTTCTCTTTCGTTTGGACCAAATTATATTAATATTATATATATATATATATATATATATATATATATATATTAAATAGTTATTTATATATCACAAAGAATATATTATAAATAATTACGAAATATAAATTATTTTATAAAAATAATACATTAAAAAATAAATCATACACAAAAATTTAAATATATACATATTATATATATATATAATCATACTTTGTGACAAAATATTAATTAAACATACTTTCATTTTTTTTAATATTTGGTAAATAAATAATAAACTATATTAATTAATCTACTATTATTTTTTGAATTGTTATTTACACTGATTTATAACAAATTATTTTATATAACACAGACAAATAATGCTAAATATATTTATTTGAAAAAATTAATATATATATATATATATAGTGTGTGTTATTTTTAAGGAGAGATATGAAAATTGATAAATATTGATAAAATAGTTTAAAAAAGAAAAAAATTAAAATATCATATTATTTTAGAACCATCACGTTAGATCTATTCTTTTAATATATTATATGTGTATTATAATTATTTTATGCATGTATAAGTTTCATACTATTATTCTATTTTATTTTCTTAATATGCTTAAAAAAATTATAATTTCCAAAAAAACAAGTTCCAATTTTTATCAATATATATTATGAATAAATAATAAAAATATGTCATTTATGCAAAATTGTTTTTCTTGTGTATAATTATTATTACTATATTATGTTATAATTGAATAAAAAATAAATTCATGTTTTGATATTTCATGAAATTCAATAAGGAACAGAAAAAGAAAAATGATCAAAAAATATGTACCCACTTTAATATATATATATATATATATATATATATATTTTGTATAATTAATTTTCTTCTTTTTTGCTTTCTATTTTTTTAAAATATTTTTAATATAATAAACTTTTATAATCTCTTGTAATATATATTTTTACATGAGATATTATATTTTTATTAAATATTTGAGTTATATTTATGTTTGTATATTGTATGTAAATAATACGAACCACATCATGAATAGAATATTATATAAAATAATTAAAGCACTAAACGAAAATATATTAAACACACAGTTTCTATAAGAAAAATAAAACACTTATACATGTATATATATAGCCACATATATATATACACACTAAAATACACACACACACACACATATATATATATGTATATATTTATTTATTTATATGCATAATAAATCACATTTAATTATACATATAATTATAAATATATAAGGACTTCATTTTTATTTCGTTCTATCTTAGAAAAATAAAATATACTACTGTACAAATGGTACTACTTGAAAAGTATTTCGTACCAAATTGATATAAAATATATATATTATATATATATATATATATATATATATTTATTTATTTATTTATTTATTTATTTATATAAAAAATGTTATAGATTTACATATGTCTGGTAACTAAAACTTTATAGAATTTTGTTTTATATTCTATATGTTCAAATAATAATGTTTTAGCCAATTCAAGATTACATTTTTTCCAACAAGTATAATTACCATTATTAGTTAAATCTATACATTTATCCACCTGATTCTTATAATATTCTATATATTCATTTAAAACATTTACAATTTCTACCAAATCATTTGATACAGCAAATGCTTGTAGCCATAAGTTCATAAGATATTCTTTAGGAACATCTTTACTTAGCCTACTAATAATATGGCTTAATTCCAGTTTGGATAACGGCAAGGATATTTCTTCGATTTTAATATTTTTAATATCAAACATACTTGTGTTATAATCCCTATATAACGAATCATTCTCATGCTTCGGTACATCAAGAATATTTCCAAAAGGATCCTTACACATACCTTCGTCATCCACAGCTTCATTTGAACTATTCCAATCATTTTCAAGAGTTTTTAAATCATCCATTTTTGAAGAAGGATAATTTGAAGAAGTATAATTTGAAGAAGGATAATCAGCAAGTACTAATTCAGAGAGTTTTCTCGACTTCTTCGAACTTTTCTTTGGGTACAAGGATCTTCTTCCGTCAATGGAACTATTATACTGTAAAAATGAATACATATATAATAAGTAAATATATATATATATATATATATATATATATATACATGCATATTTATTTATTTATTGAGTTATATATATATATATTCTTATGTACTTAATTTTTACATATATGTTATATATTCATTACCACTATGAATGCATAACCTAATAAAAATAAAAGAATGCATAAGGAAAGGCATAAAAATATTTTTAAATATTTTTTTCTCTGTGCCTGTTTATTCTTCGCACGAATTATTTCATATACATTCTCACTAACAGCTTTTGAGTTAGGGTGCCTGTAATAATAATTGCGTGTGTGTACCCTCGACATCTTGTTATGTTCTTTAAACAAAACGTAAGAGTATATAAGGAAAGAGGTATCCCGATGTTGGCAAAAGATTCGGATATACTAATATATTCTCCAAAATAGGCAAAATAATATATCAGTAGATAATATATATATAATATATAAATAAATAGCTGATACTAATATATACAAATATACGTTTATTCTTGAAATTATAAAATATATCAATATTGTTATTTTAAAAATATATTTTTTCATTCAAATATGTAAATAAAATATATTGTATATTAACATTTTTTTTTTTTTTGTGAGATATATTTTAAAATAAAATATAATGGAAAAGAAAAAAATAAAAAATTTTAAGTTATTTTGAGATTTATATATATATATATTTTTTTTTTTTTTTTTTTGTAGATATATAAAATGAAATGATATATAAAAACATAAAATAATGTTTGAAGAATTTTATATAATAGTTGAAGTATTTATTTTTTTCTTATATAATAGTGTGAAAAAATAAATATAATTTTTTTAAAAATATATAGAATAATATATTTTTTGTATCGAAATTATTTTTTCAATTCGATTTAAAAAATATTTTTAAAAAAAAAATATATATACATATATATATTATTTAATATATAAATTAATAAATAAAAGAATAAATAAATAAATAAATAAATATATATATATATATATATATATATATAAGATCCTATTTTAATATAACTGTACGTCTTTTTCTTTGGTGCATAATTTTTTTGTACAACCAATATGCGTACTAGCAAATGACATTATAAAACGTGGTGTATCCTTTTAATTATTATAATATAAAATTTACAAAAAATACTTACCTTTCTTGCGATGTTCATAATATGAAGATATATAAATACATAAGCTGGAATTAATATATTATATATAATCATCATAAAAATAACTGATATATTTATTGTGAATCAACTTCCTTCTTACTCCCTCTATATATATATATATATATATATATATATATTTACTTATTTATTTATTTTATTTTTATTTAAAAAAAATCAAGTATATACATCTATAAATTATATGTTTCTTATGTATTCTTATTATTTTACATATATAAAATATGCGCACGTTAAAATATTAGGTGCTAACACAATAAAAATAAATTCGAATGAAAAAAAAAAAAAAAAGTAATATATTATTATCTTTTAATGCTTTAATATATTTGTAATTTTACGATATATTGTTTAAATTGTAAATATGCTTATGACATATATTTTAATTTAAAATATTATCGAAAATATTAATATAACATATAAATTATAACAGTATATAACTATATATATATATATATATATATATATATATATATATATATATATATATATATACATATATATACATATATACATATATACATATATACATATATACATATATAAATATATACATATATACATATACACATATATACATACATATATTATATATATTCCTATTTATATGTATTTTTTTTATAAACATATGGATACAGTGATTTTCAAAGAATATACTTACATTTAATACAAAAAAGTTCAATGTTATTAAAGCAATTGAATTTTCTTCTTATATTTATAAATATTCCTTCAATGATATTCAAAACAAAATAATATATTTAACCCATACATAATTCTTCATATATATATAATATTATATTATATATAACGTGCATTAATTTTTATACAGGAATAAATATGCCATATATATATATATATATATATATATATATATATTAAATATAACATAAACATCATACATTCTTAAAAATTTTTATCATAATATTAATATTATAATTAGCATGTTTTTTTTAAACAAATTCAAAAGAAACTTAAATGATAATATAATATATACCTGTTTAAGTATATTGTTCATAATTTTGAAGTTCATTAAATTTATTCATACTTTGTTTTTATATCTCGTTATCCCCTTTTATTTCCTTATTTTATTTTTTAAATAAAACGATTGTACATCTTATTCTCCCTACATATATTCCTCAAATGCAATAATATATAATTTCCAATAAAATATAAATATATATATATATATATATATATATATATGTTTAATAATTAATATTTCATAGTTAATATATTAATTATATATATTTCAAATTTGAAAAAATAAATATATATTCATTATTAAAGGGATATAAAAATTATTATAAATTATTTATAAATATGTTTTTGAAATTTGTAAGAAAGTTATTAGCAGTAAATAAATAAAAAAAAAGTCATAACAGTATATAGAAGATAATTATAAAATTACTTTTTCCTATGCTAATTTTTATATCTTTGTACCATACAATATATAGATATATATAATAAATGAACTATTAATATTGTAATATATATATATATATATATATATATATATTGTACACATTAATTTAAGAAAAAGAAATTATATCTAAATTATAGAAAGAACACATTAACTATGAAAGACAGAATAATACTTAAAATATTGTTTATAAATATTCTTTTTAATATAAAAAAAAAAATGTAGAAAAACTTAAACATTTTCTATTGTATCCTACTATTCTTAATATGTCTATATATTTTTATTTTTAATAGAAAATATTAATAAAAACATATAACTATTTCCATTTTTACATATATTTTTTTATGTATTATTATACTAAGAAATATTTTGAACAAAAACATATATGTTATTTAAATATATATTTTTTTAATAAAATAAAATATATATCATATATTAAATTTAAAAAAAAAGAAAAAAAACAATATTCCATGTGTATAAAGCATCTATAAGTTCTTTTTTTTTTCTTTCTTTTTTTTTTTTTTTTATTTATATTTAATTAAAATAGTGATACATACATTAAGACATAAATATTTTTAAATATTTTTAAAAATATTCCTAATTAAAACGAACAACAGATAAATATACATATAAATGAAAAGATTTATTTATATTTCTTTTTATAATTCATTTTTTATATGATGAACTAAAAATAGTTAAATCGATTATATTACTAATATACATAAAAAAAATATAAATATAATCAATATTTATATGAACAAATATATAATAATTAAAATAATAATATTGTAAAATATAAATATATTAATAATTTTAATAAATAAATATTTTTATTTTTATGCGTATAAATTAAATATATATATAAAATATTATACTCTATATTTTTCATTATATGTATCCCTATGGGGCCATAGCCATGTAGCAAGAAACCATGTTCCTACAATTATAATAATGAGTAAAATTACAAAAACACCCCAACCACCAAGAACAATAGTAACCAATGTTGTTAATTTACAATACAGAGTAATAATACCTAAATACAAAGATACAGTAGAAGCAACACCTAGGGTACGTATAGTATATGATAAAATTTTCGAAAATTTTTTTTCCTTTAAAAAACATTTTATATAATTTATCTTTTATTTGTTGTCTTATAATTTTACCCTGTAATTTTCTTTCTCTTTGTTTTTTTTCTTTTGTTGTAATAATTAATATACTTATGATTCCTTAAATTACTATATTTTAGTGACTTAAATTTCTCTAATTTGTCATATAATAAATCACATCTGGTTATTTGTGTATTTAACTTTTTTTTCTTTCAACTCTTCAGACAATGATCTAACAAATATGAATTTTTCTACACACATTTGTTTTCCATGTTTACATTTCAAAATATTAATATCAATCTATAAAAAATTAATGCATATAAATATACACACATATATATATATATATATATATATATATATATATATATATATATTCATTTTATTATCTTGTTTTTATATCATTATTTTTGTTAAATAGAAAGCAGAATCCATAAAAACCATATAAAATAAATCCAAAATCAAATAAACATATATTAGCATGTAATAATTATTTCTTATGATATTTAATATGTGCTACCGTATGGAATACTCTATAATTCCTTAATATAAAAACCAAGAAGAATATTTTAACATAAAAGAAATTCATATTTCCTTTATATTTTACATATTATCTTCTTCAAAAAGAAAATAAAATAAATCTCCTATAATATATTAATCGAAAATGAACAATATTTAAAATAACAATATATATATAATACAATATAATTAAAAAATTTATTTCTTTATTGTATGCATTTGTGTAATATAAAGAAAGATACAAAATGTACGTTATATTTAATTTGAATTAATATTATTTACTTAATACAATAACACAAATTAGAATATTAAACATATATATATATATATATATATATATTGTTATATTAAATGATTAATTAACCTATTATTAAATTATAATATATTTAACAATTGAGATAAAAAATTTACTATAAAAAACAAGTATTTATTAATATTAGAAAAATTAACAATTTTATGTATAAATCTATAATTATATATAATTCAATTAATTGTTCTAGTTAAAATATAAACTTCCATATAAATAATTTTATAAATATTTACATATATGTGAAATTATGGTAAATATCAATAATTATAATACATATGTATAATATTTTTCATATAATTTATATTTCACATTTTCCTCTTGCTTTTTTTTTATTTTTTTTTTTCTTTTCCTTCTTTTTTTCTAATGTTTAAATAATTACTTTTTATAAAAAAATATACTAATTTATTTGTTCATAGAACATTAATTATATATTTTTTTTTAATTACACGCAATTTTTATAAATATTTAATTTTTAAACTAAAGCTTTAATCTTATTCAATTAATATAAAAATAAAACATCAACATATAAAAATTAAAAACAAAACACAAAGAAATTCTATTCTACAATCCAAAAGATAAAAAAAAAATATATAAATGATTTATTGGCTGAAATAGCAAAATGGATAAGCATAATTGTTATGTATTTATAAGAAGGAAAATAAAATTCTTCATACAAATATTATTGGTTTTTACAATTTTTATATCCATTAATACATTATATAAGATAAAATATAAATAAATAAATAAATATATATATATATATATAATATTACCATTTACATATATATATTACTCTTCTTTATTCTTTCACCGTAGTCATTATCACCTAATACATATGATAATATTTATATAACACAAAATAGAATCCTTACAGAATCATACAGTAATAATAATAAATCATTAAAAACGTCGCATATAAACAAAAACACAAAAAGAAATGAAATAAAATATGATAAAGACATAAATAATTTAAACACACATTTTCAATCACATAATAATATATCAACCGAAAATGATAACGTAGAATCTTTACTTGGAGAAAACCATGAGGAAATGAAAGAAATAAATAAAAGAAATGAAAAAACGTTTTTTAAAAGTGACTTATATTTAATAGATTGTCTTGATAATATATATATTGATAAATTAATAGATCAAAATGTTCATAATAAATTCTCACCTATAGCAGAACATGTAATGGAAAATTCAGTATTCCTGTCTCATACTTGTAGTATATTTACAGTAATACCAATACTTACATATATTATTAAACGCTTTGATTTTTTAGAACGATAATAAGGTAAATATATTTCGTAATTAAATTAAATCGTACCAAATCATATTATTTCGTATAATGAATATAATAATATTGGTTTCTATATTATATGAAGGGATATATAATATAGAGACTAATATTTAATCAATTCATATATATATATATATATATATAAACTATAATTTTTACAATAATTTTTTTAAAATCACTTTAGTATTTTCAAATTAGTTAGTTCTATTTATTATGTTATTTTTTAGTTATATATTTTTAAAAATATTTTATATCAAGATATATATATATATATATACTATTATAACATTTATAATTTTTATAAAAAAAATTATATGAACATGTCTTATAACTAATATAATATATATTTTTAAATTTTTTACAAATATATATATTTCATTTCAATTCTTTTATAAAATATATTTTATAGTACTAAACGCTATTTTATAATAAACCTACTTTTTTTATTATTTATAAATAATATAATTATAAAAAGAAAAAAAAAAATCTATATAAAACGAATATTTTTTTTTCTAATAAATGTTTATATATATAAAATTCTTAATATCGTCTTTTCCCTTATTATAAATAATATATGGTTGTTTTAAATTGAGAGAAATTAAAAACATGCCTTTATTATTTATACCATAACATATATAAGAACAAAATAAACAAAGAATTAAAATGACAGTTAAAATATATGATATATGATTAAGTTTTATATAAGAAAAATTATATTGAATTAAATAATTATATATATATATATATATATCATCTCAGTAAATATGATTTCATGCAATAATAATATAATATTTAAATAAATTAAAAATTAAAGCGATTATTACAAAATATATTATATATAGTATAAAATAAAAGTTATGTTACACGCTGCACATGTATATAATCAGAATTATTTTTATTGTTGCGTTAAATATTAAAATACACTATTTATTTAAATAGAAAAATATAATACTAATTTTACTTGTATTAATACAAATTTATTAAATAATTTAAAGGTCTTATAATATTAATAAATATATATAATACAATTATTACTATTTATATAATATTCTATGCTTATAAAAGTAATATATATACAACAATATTTACGTATATTATTTTACTCCACATAAATGAGAGATATTATTTTATATAAATATACATAATAATGATTTAAAAAAAAAAAAAAAAAAAAAAAAAACAATTTGAATTAATTAATAAAACCTATATATTATATAGACTCATTTAATTATTCTATTAATATTAGAGATATATTAAATTAAATTATATCTACAATAGTTTTTTAATACCTACTTTTTTCTTATTATAATAATGTTTTTTTGTTAATCTATAAACCTGAAAAAAAAGAATTGCTGCCATGGGTACAAATGCTAATGCAGATAGTCCCCCACCTGATCCCACTGTAGCGACTAAAATCCCTATAATTCCTAATGCAGCTGGAGGTCCAATATTTAAAAATAACTTCCATCCAAAATGCAACTTTCTATATTTGTTTCTTATTACTTGATGCCATTTCAATGGATTTGTTTCAGTCTCTAAATCGATATCCGATTCTACATCGAGGCCACATTTCTTAGTAACAATTTCTTTTACTTTGTTAAATCCATCTTTTGTCTTGGTCCCCACAACATTTGCTGTCAGATCTAAAAGTTGTGGTCCTCCTTCAGTAATCATATCTTTAACTTTTAATGCACCCCCTTTTATATTTCCACACGCATCAACTATTTCTGATGCGAGAACTGTAATAGGATTATCATCACCACTTTCAGAATCATCGCTATTGCTGTACATATCACTATCATAATAGCTACCATTTCCATAATAATCATCATTATTATAATATAATTCTGGATCCGTTGAATTCAAAGAAACATTATCAGATGTATCATCCTTATCAATTACAATTTTATCTTTTTTTTTTTTATTCTTATTTTCATTCTTCTCTTTAACAGATGACTCTTCATCATCTATACCTTTTAACACAGTCTTTGCAATTTTATTCGTATTATGTTTTAATCCACTTTTAATATTTCCATAATTATTCATTATATCACTTGTAAATAATTTCATTGGATTTCCTACATAATTATCATCATAATCATCAGAATTGTAACTTTCATTGTAATATTCATCGTATTCCATAGTTGTGGAACCTATATCAGAATAACTATCATACTCTTTATTAAACTCTCCATTATATTCATCTGTATAATCTAAACCACTTTCTTGTGATATATTAAGATTTCTTTTTGATTCTGTTTTTAGATCATTCTCTTTTTCAAATACATTTTTACTACCATCCATATTTTTTGTATTTTTATTTTCTAATTCATTTTTTTTTAAAGATTCACTTTTTAATTGTTTTCCGTTTTGATTTTTATTAAGCATATCTGAACTAATTCCATTTTCAATATCTTTGGTTACTTCTAATAAAGCGTCTTTAAACTTTGAACTCTTTACAGAATTCTTATTTTCGTCATTGTTTTTTGTAGTTAATTGTTTGTCTTTAGATTTCTCTATGTTCGATTTTCCATTTGTTCCAATATCACTTTTTTTCGCATTTACGTTTTTATTGTTTTGTGTAGTTTCTTTATTTTCATTAACTAATTTATTTGGCATATTTTGTTTATTTGGTAAATTTTGACTATCTAATTTATTTGAAATATTTTGTTTATTTTTTACATTTGGACTATCTAATTTATTCGGAATATCTTTTTCATTTTTTGCATTTTTACTATCTAAATTATTTGTCATATTTTGTTTATTTTGGCTATTTGCTTTATTTTGTTTATTTTGACTACTTGTTTTATTTTGATTACTTGTTTTATTTTGACTACTTGTTTTATTTTGACCACTTGTTTTATTTTGACTACTTGTTTTATTTTGATTACTTGTTTTATTTTGACTATTTGTTTTATTTTCTTTATTTGTTTTATTTTGAACACCTGGATTCCTTTTTTTATTTTGATTATTCTCTCCATTTTGTTTTTTTTCATTTTTATTCTTTTCTTCTCTTTCACGTCTAAGTAGCTCTTCTAATTCCTCTTCATCTATAAATGGATTAGTACCTTGATTCGTTTGTTTTGTATTATCTCCTAATTTATTTTTAACATTAGTTTTATTAGTTGTAGCGTTTAATCCTTTATTACTATCTTGAAATTTATCTTTCTTATCTGACACATCATCTTCTACAAACGGATTAGTACCTTGATTCATTTGTTTTGTATTATCTTCTAATTTAGTTTTAACATTAGTTTTATTAGTTGTAGCGTTTAATCCTTTATTATTATCTTGAATCTTATGTTTCTTATCTGATACATCATCTTCTATAAATGGATTAGTGGCTTGTTTCGTTTGATTATTATTACATGGTTTTTCTGATTGAGTTTCTTTAGTAGTAACGTTTGATTTGACACCATTAATATTACTACTATTACTATTTACTCTACTTTGTTTTGTAATATTCGTGTCCTCTTTTTTCACATCGTTTGTAACATTTGAATTTTTTATTGTTGGTTCATTTTTTGTTTCCATTTTAGATGATATATCATTTGTTTCTCTATCATTATTATTTACATCATAATTTTTTGATTTTTCATATTTTGCTCTTAATTCATATTCAACTCTGTTAATTCTTACCTTCCCTTCATCTGTAGTTGTAATAATTTTAGGAACTACCTCATATTCAACTATACGTTTATTATTGAATCCACTATGTGTGAAATTAATAACTTTAGGTTTTACAGCAGACTCAGTTCTATTTATTTCACGTGCATCATTTGTATTTGTAGGAATGTTTGATTGGTTTTCATGCTCTGCGTTATTTGGTAGATTTAATTCATTTTCTTTGGTATTTAAATTATCTATATTTCCTCCTATTGGTACATATATCCCACTTTCATATACATTTGCATATATATTTCTATTAGTTTTTTCTGTTCTTGTTTTTAATTTATTACGAATATCTCCTAACGTTTCTGAATCACCTTCTTTTGAAACATCTTTTTTTTCTTCATATAGTACTCTTTGTTTTCTTAATAGGACATTGCATTTTGTATTTATTATTTCATTATATATATTATTCATCGATTTGGAGTTATTTAAAACATTATTTTGGCAATAATCATCCAAATAATCTATCACATTATTATAATTATCAATTTGTATATTTTGATTATTTGCATAAACATTAAAATATTTTGAATTATTACTTATTTGGAATTCATACAAGGATCTATTAAGTCTTCTACCACATATGCTTTTTATGTTAGGCTTATTTTTCCATTTCTCATAAAAATGGCCCTAAAAAAATAAACGCACAAATATATATATATATATATATATATATATATATATAAACCATTTTAATGTAATATTAAATATGTATATCTTAAAATGAAACTTACACTGCTAAATCTTGAAAATATAAAAATAAAACAAAGAAAAAATAAAACATTAACAGACACATAATATAATATTATTCTCTTCCGTATAATGCACTCAGTTCTTATCATTTTAAAACATTTATTAACAGATGATTTAAATGTATTATTCATCTTTTGATTATTTTCTACATTACATTTATAAGTACGTTGCATTTTAAAATATATTCATCTTTGTAAATTAAAAAAAAAAAAAAAAAAAAAAAAAAAAAAAAAAAAAAAAAAAAAAAAAAAAAAAAAAAAAAAAAAAAAAAAAAAAAAAAAAAAAAAAAAAAAAAAAAAAAAAAAAAAAAAAAAAAAAAAAAAAAAAAAAAAAAAAAAAAA
>NC_033659.1:3098175-3107715 GCF_001601855.1 Plasmodium reichenowi | reverse complement strand
TTTTTAAAATAAAAAAAAAAAAAAAAAAAAAAAAAAAAAAAAAAAAAGTGCATTAATAAATTTTAATAGATAAGTAATATATGATATTCAGTTGTAAAAATATGAATACATGAAAATAAATACATAAACAAAGAACAAAATAAATATAATTTAAAATACGTTAGTTGTATATTAATATATATATATATATATATATATATATATAACAGCATATCAAACCATAAATATAGATATGACAAAATTATTGTAAAGGTAAGAATACATTAAATAAAATATAATATTAATTTATAACTATAATATAATATATATTATAAAATATACACATGCAAAAACAAAATTTACATAAAAAAATAAATAAGTATATATAATTAATATAATATATATATATATATATATATTAGTTCATTTTGATAAATCTATTTATCGATGCAAAAAAAGATATAATAAATAAAAAAAAAATTATGAAAATAACTTTTTATAATTTTATATATATAATATACATAAATTTAAAATTATTTTTATATTTATAATATAAAAAAAAAATTATTAATATTATTATATAGAATAAATACTTTTATTTAATATATATATATATATATATATATAATATATTTTTATTTTTATATTTCTAATTTTTTTTTTTTTTTTTCATTTTTCTTATTAAAAGTATTTAATAAAATTAAAAAATATTATATTGTACGATTTAGCCATTATAATAAAAAAGAAACAATAATAGTTAAAATTTTAAATATATATCATACTATCTATAGATGTCAATAGATAAGGATAAAAAAAAGAACAAAGAAGAAAAAGAAATAAATAAAAGAAAGAAAATAGAATCCTTTGATTAAAAAAGTACACTATAATAAAATAATATTATTCATTTTTCTTTTATAAATAAAACAGTGTAAAAATATAATTAATAATAAAAAAAAATACATTTACCTAAAATATTTATAATATAGATACAATTTTAATTATAAAATAATATTTTACAAAAAATGTAAATTAAATAAAAAAATGGATACATCGAATACATTTAGGTGAATTTAAAATAATATGTAAATATGACATCATTTTATATATATATATATATATATATATATATATATATATATATTTTTATTTATATTTATATTTATATTTATATTCATATTTATATTTATATTCATATTTATATTTATATTTATATTTATTTCCTTAAAATAAAACGATCGATATACATTTTCATAGAGAGAGTAGAAGAAAATAATAATTATTTATGGAAATTGAAATATAATTATAAATATAATAAAAATAGAAATATATTTTATTTTCTATTCTAAAATATGTAAAATCAAAATACATTTATAATGCATTAAATAATAATAAATATATATAGGGATCATATAATAATAACATTTTTTTGGTATAAATATATTATACATACATATATCAATATATAATTTTTATATTATTTTATTCATTTTTATGCATGAATTTATATATTTATTCGCTATATAAAAATAGATTAAAAAAAAAAAAAAAAAAAAAAAAAAAAAAAAAAGATTATAATAATAAATATATAATATAAATATATATATATATATATATATATATGTCTTTATTTATTTAATTATGATATAATGAAATATATATTTCTCATGCATTATCCTATATCATATTTTATTAACATACATTACCTAAATATAATAATTAAAAAAAAATTTATATTTATTAATCCCAACTAATACATATACATAAGAAAAAAATAATAATAATATATTAATAAATTACATAAGGTAGAAGTAACATGTAATATAATATTTTATACTTATAATATTATCTAATGACATAAACGTATTAATTTATTTATAATTTAATATAATATATTTATATAAATTTTTTATTTCTTAGTTTTATTCTATATATTATTATTATTATTATTATTATATTTATTAATCGAGGATCTATTAGATTTTATAAAATGTTGTGTCATAACATTTTTTTTTAAATTAAAAAGAAATGTAAATAAAATACATTTAAAAATTTTTTTTAATAAATAAGCATATAATAATAAAACCTAATGAACATATATATATTATATTATATTCATTCATATAAAATAAATTTTTTTTTTTTTTTTTTTTTAAATATCTGTAGATATATTTATATATATAACAAAAAATATATCGCATAATTATATGATCCAATAATGGTATTACAAAATTTTTAACAATTATATATTTTGTTATATATATATATATATAAAATATAACATTTTAATTTTTTTTTTTTATTTTTTTATATAAAAGGTATTAATATGTATTTAATTATTTTGTCAAATGTGTAATTATATAAAAGTACCTATTCCTTCCATGTATTATATAAATCAATGAAACATTTAGATAGTTTATACCTATTACAAATATATATTTCACTAAAAAATTATTAATAAAATATAATACATTTTAATAAATCAAAAAAACATTTATATGTTAATCATTTTATTAACATTTATTATAATAGTCATAATAGAATACTTATGGTATTTCTTCCAATTATTAAAAATAATACACATATACCATTATTTTCAAAATAATAATATAAATATAATGAACTACAAATATAAAGAATGATATGTATATATATATATATATATATAAATAGATTATTTACTATTATTAATATTATTACAAATATTATAATTCCTTATAACATTTACAATATTTTTATTAAACAATCCTAAATCCTTTAATTAAATACTTCTAATAAAAAATATAATATATATATATATATAAATATTTGTAGGAGCATAAAATACACATTAAAAATATGAAATATATTATAAATCTTAAAAGAATATAAATAAACAAAAACAAAAGCAAATAGTAAATTATCAATATATAACAAAAATATAAAATAAATACATTAATTTATTTATTATTATATTATACAATATGTATATATATATATATTTGTTTTTAGATTATTTTTTTTATTTTTTTTTTTTCCATCAATGTTACATTATACTTATTGAAAAGAAAGTATTAAAAAATTATATACTCCTTTAAACTAAATCGTAATTTTATTTAAATATATAATTTGAAGGTAAATATATATATATATATATATATATATATATATATATATAAATAAAACAGATAATATTATATCTTAAGAAAATTGTTCTAAGAAAAAGTGAGAACTCCTATAGAACAATCAGAAGAAAAAATATAATAAAATAAATAAATAAATAAAACTATTTATCTCATTATTTAATTTTATCTTTTCCATTTTTATTAATTTTTATATACTTTCATTACATAATAAAAAAGACATGCTCTATTCATTAATGTAAAACAAAAAATTCGATTTCTAATATAAATGTAATATGGAAAATTATATCGAAAAAAAATCATATAATATATCAAGAATGTAATGAATTATATAATAATCATATAGTAAGAAAATAAATATATATATATATATATTAGACAAGTATTTTCTTAAACTAAGAAGAACTAGAAATGATGCATAGTAATATTAAATATAAAAAACAATTTTATATTTTAATTTATATAATTAATAAATAGAAAAAAAAATTATAGCATATAAAGAAAAAATAAATGTTTAAATATAGTAATTTTATTTTCTTTTTTCTCATATATATTATATATGCAAAATATTTTTTATGCCAAAATATAAAATATTTCTTTTTTACAATATTAGAAGAATTAAGAAAAATATAAATAAAATTCTTTTTTTTTTTTTCATAATAATACATCAAAACATTATGAAATTCGTGTATTTTTATTTAAGGTTGTTACATCTTACATTCCTTTTAACATTGACACACTCCAAATTGTTCCTGTAATTACAACTGTTTGTATTCTTACTAGTTTTATTGGTTTCCTGTTATTATTTTGGTTTTAGACTATATTTTTGCAATTATCTCAAAGGCAAACTTCTTAACATTTTTTTTTTTTTTTTTTTTTTTTTTTTTTCTTCTTTCTCGTCTGTAACGACTAAAATTTATAATAATTCAAATAATATATATTTATATATATATATATATATAAATTTATAAAGGCAAAAATATATATATTTTTTTGTTTATAATCATATACACATAATATTTTGTTATTATTTTATAATAAACATCCCAATTTTATCTTTTTAATTTATTCTTAATTTATATCTTAAAAAAATTATAAGAATTATATTCCATTGAAAAAATAAACAAAAGAAATATATTTAAAAATAAAATGTGCACATAAAAATGCATATAAATATATTCCATGTATATTTTAAACATTCACTTTTTATGTTTATCATAAGTTAATTATATTCTTTTTTATATATTAAAATATTACAACGGTGATATGACACGTTCTTTTTAATATTAGCAAGGATTTATTGAATTTGTTTCTATCAAATAATAACAAACACACAAAATATAAAAAAATAAAAAAAAAAAAATTATTCTTATCGATAAATTATTCATATTTCCTTTTCTTTTTTTTTTTTTTTTTTTTTAAATAAATTTATCTTTCTCATTTTCGAACAATAAAATGGTATAAAATCGATTGTACAAAAATAATTATATATATATATATATATATATATATATATTTATGTGAATACATTTTCTTAATCGCTTCATATACATTTTAATTATTTCCTCTTCTATTTAATACATATATAATATTTCATACGTATCATATATTTTTATATTGGAAAAAAATGAGGTCGTACATTTTTCTTCACAAATATAAATAATTTAATCTTAAAAAATAATAAAAAAAAAAAAAAAACAGCAAAATTATTTATGTAGTTGTACTATTTTTTAGTATCAATATGATAATTGTAAATTTATTAAAAAATGCGTATAATGAAATTATTAAAATAAATTATTCTTGATAATCCCTTATTTCGTCATTTTTCATCTCCTTTTTTTTTTTGAGTATCAAATATTACATATGTATTCTACAAAAAAATATAGAATAATCTTGAAATAAAAACCAAAATATTAATCATTAATAAATTAATAAATTTATGTAATAAATATATATGTTTTTTTCATTTTATTTTTTTTTTTTTTCTTCTTTTTTTGAAACACATTTATTATTCTATTATAAATAAAAAAAAAAAAAAAAAAAAAAATTGGTCATTTTTTGGAACATAACATTTAATTTTATGCTCACCCT
This sequence comes from Plasmodium reichenowi, assembly GCF_001601855.1. Lineage (NCBI taxonomy): Eukaryota > Apicomplexa > Aconoidasida > Haemosporida > Plasmodiidae > Plasmodium > Plasmodium reichenowi. The sequence continues at coordinate 3,102,526 of NC_033659.1, read as the reverse complement.
TGTATGTGTTAAGAAAAAAGTACACCAAAATTGAGAAAAAATTAAAACAAATAAAAAAAAAAAAATAAAACATATAAAATATAAAATATAAAATATGTAATATTAACTAATAAAGCAAATAAAAAAAAAAAAAAAAAAAATAATAAATAAATAAATAAATAAAAATAGAAGAAATATTATTCATTTTTTATTTCTCTACAACCACTAAAAATATATATAAAAATAAAAAATATATATAAATATGAATATATATATATATATATATATATATATATATATGTTCCTTTTTTCATTTTATTAACATTTGTTATATAACGGTTTTTTTTTTTTTATTTATAGTGACACTTTGCTAAAAGAAATAAAAGATATCAATAAATTAAATTCATATAATATACTTAAATATACGAAAATAAATAAATAAATAAATACATAAATGAATAAATAAATAAATAAATACATAAATAAATAAATAAATAAGTACATAAATACATAAATAAATAAAGATTAAAATAAAAAAGAAAAATTGATTATACAATCCTATAAATAATTTTAAATATATACTATTGAAATGAATACACACAAATATAAAAAAAATAACATAATATGTATACATATATATATGTATGTATATGTATATAATACACATATTCATGTTTTTCTTATTAATATATAAATAAATACGTATATAAAATAGATATTGGTTCTTCCTTTCCCTTATATATATGTAAAAAAAAAAAAAAAAAAATGATATACTTTAATAACAGAAAGCTTTTTTTATTTATTACTTTTTGGATATTATACCTAAAAAATAAGGTTGGACAAAAATATATGAAAAACGAAAGAAGTCTCTTCGTTTTCGTATTTGACATATTTATAGATCTATGCAATATTTTATCTCTACAAATATATAGATTATATATATATATATATATACATATATTTTTCTCTTTTTTTTTTTTAGACATATTTTGGAAGATGGGAATTTAAAAATATATACAAATTAATGTATACAGAATGTATACATAGAAGAATACTATTAGAATTTGATTCAGAAAATTCCAATGTTAATGGTAAAATGAAATTCAATTATTCAAGTCATGAAATAAAAGAAAATGAAGAAAATGCTGATAGGGAAAATATTTATCAAATAATCAACGAAACAATGGAAAAATTTGACACATGGAAATATGCATCTAGTGAAAGAAACGCAAACAATGAATATGTTGATTTGAAAAAAAATAAAACTATTTCAAAATTATATGATAAATTTTCCATTCTTGAAATAAAGAATAAGATATTCAAAAAAATTATGAACTATTTAAATAAAAAATACAAACAAATTTATTATAAACAAAAAATAAAAGAAATATTCCATAAGGTGATGAAAGATAAAAAGAAAAAAATATATTCCCTTCCTAAAGGATTACGATATGCAGCAATAGGTATTGTAATGATAATTTCGTTTATACTTATTCTTAAAGTACTCTATCTTTCTAAATCTGCTTTTGGAGTTACAACTATTCCCTTATCCATAGCTACTTTATTGTATGGTAAATGTGTTGTTACAACAATAAATAATCCGGCAGTTTTTATCTTCATTACCGTTACTATAATTATTTTATTTATTCTACTAATGTTTTTATTATATAAAATTTTTATTCAAAATAAATATGAAGACGACTTATATGATGAAGAACTCGAATAACAATAAAAGGGAAATAATATATATATATATATATATATAAATATTTTCCAAAAAATCTAAAAAAAACTAAAAAAAGTAATTTATATATATATATATATATATATATATATATATATATATATACAAATATATATTCAAAAGTACACAATTTGTTAATAATTATCATATATAAAAAATAATGTCTTAATTATTATTTTTATTTTTCTTATTTTTTTTATATTTATTAATTTTTTTTCCTTTCTGTGTTTCGTATATATATGAAAAATATGCGTCAACTAAAATACATATTATATATATAACTAAAATTTTATTAATACAAATATTATAAATAATAATTAATTACAAATATATTAGATTACCAAACAAATAATTCAATTTAAATTTTATTAACAAAAGTGAATTAATATTAACTAATATATATTTTTTTTTCTTTCCCTTTTTTTACATTTAGAAGAAGTATTTATGAAAAAAAAATAAAAGAAAAATAAATAATACTATATATACATTGCTATTTATATGTAATTTATAATAATTATGATATAGTAGCATAAAATTCAGATTTAAAAAAAATTTCATACAAGTTATGTAAAGAAAAGAAAAAAATAAATAATCTTTTAAAATTAAATAGAACATTAAAAATGATACTTATATATATATATATATATATATATATATATATATATATATTATATATGATTAATATAAGAATTATTTTATGTCAACATACAAAAAAAAAAATAAAATTTATAGCACCTAAATCAGGTATAAGAAAAAGTAAAATATATATGCATTTATGAGAATATATTTAATAACATTTAAGGTAACCCACAAATTTTTATATTCAATAATTCATTAGTCCTTTATATACATATTATTACTTTAACATTTATCTTATCATGGCAAAATTCATAACAAACAATTTATGTTTATATTTATTTTATAAAATATATTTTTACTACAAATTATTTTCATCCAATGTTATTTATTTATTTATTTATTTAATTTTTTTTTTTTTTTTTTTTTTTGGTATATATTTCTTAATTAGTTTATATAATATTTCATGTTATACAGTTTAATCAAATTTTACAAAAATGTAAATAATATATAATAAATGATTCAGTGTAGACAAAATAAATTCTTATGTATAACATAAATCTAAATATATTAATTAATTAATTAATTAATTAATTAATTAATAATAATATAATTTTTATATTATTTAAAATGTTAATTCTATGATGTGTATAATATTTCATTCCATTTCATTTCATTTCTTTTTCTTTTTGTCTCTTTTTTTTTTTTTTTTCTTCTTCTTCCTTATCTTGTGTATGCTGTATCCATTCAATCGTTTTATTTAGAGGTTTTTCATTTCCTTTTTCGAGTGTTATAACATGACTCATATTTTCTAAAGTATAAATTTCTTTATTTGTATTATTTAATTTATTAAAAAAGAGTAATGCATCTTCATATGTGCATATATTATCCATTTTTGAATGTATAAATAAAATAGGAATATCTTTAGGAATTCCATCCATATTTTTATTTAATGTATCCACTGATTTCATTAAACCATAGGCAAGGTTCTTTGTTATGGTCCCATCATATCTCACTTTATCAAAAGATATAAGATCATTAATATATGGGCAACGTTCGTAACTTTTCTTACTCTTACTTATTCTATCAGTTGGACCTATAGAAGACATTAAATTCATAACTGGAGAAAAAAAATATTTATATTTAAAAGAATCAGGTGATCCAACTGCCTTAATAGAAAACATTCCAGATAGTGATATAAGTCCTTTTATACTTCCTTTAGTAATTAAATCATCATTTGTATTATTTAATAATTCCATAGCTCTTAACATAATATTTGCACCCATAGAAAAACCTGCTAAATATATTGGAGGGTTTTCCAAAGTCTCAATTTTTTCGTTATCTAATGTGTTACTTGTTCTTTCAGATTCTAAAATACTTGATTCTTTAACTCTTCTAATAAAATCTATTAAATCATGTATATAATCATCATAATCTTTAATATGTAGTTTTAAATTCTGATATCCATCAGATTCTCCATGACCTTGTAAATCAATACCATATACAGAATAACCACTTTTGTTCAATTTCTCAACCCAACTTCCTTCATATAAAAAATAATTATCTCCATCAATTAAAACAGCATGATCATTACTTACAATCTTTGCATTTTTGTTTAAAAATCCAAACCTTAAATGAGAAGCTAACCCATGTATTAATATTATGATACCTAAAGCTTTTTTCACTATCCAAGAATAACTTTTTATACGTAAACCATCTTTGTTACAAAAGGTAGAAACTAAGGCTCTGTCTTTAGTATTCTCATCATTAATAATATTACTTTCTGTCATGGTATATATATTAATATATATATATATATTTCAAAAAAAAAAAAATATATATATATATTTTATATTATACGTATTATTATTTTATTTATTTATAATCATATGTAAAAAATAAAATTCAACTATTTTATATAAAAAAGAAAAAATATATGTATATAAACTATATAATACATATATGTTCCTTTTTTTTTTTTTTTCTTTTATTATTATATACAAACAAATTAATAAACAAACATATCTAAACCAAAAAAAAAAAAAAAAAAAA
>NC_033659.1:3093484-3096250 GCF_001601855.1 Plasmodium reichenowi | reverse complement strand
AAAAAAATTTTTATATAAAAAAATAATTTTTTTTTTTTTTTTTTTTTTTTTTTTTTTTTTTTTTTTTTAACTTTCTCTTTTCTTTTTTTTTCATTCACATTTTTTTATCCAAGTTAACATTTTATTTAGAGCTTGTTCGTTTTCGGGCTCTAATGTTACAACATGATCCATATTTTCTAATGTATACATTTCTTTATTAGTATTATATAAATTATTATAAAATGATAAAACTTCCTCATATGCACAAACCGAATCATGTCTTGAATGTATAAATAATATAGGAATATTCTGAGGAATATCATTTATATATTTTTTTAAGATATACACTGATTTTATTACTTCATATGCAAGTTTATTTGTCATACCTTTTTTATATCTTAATTTATCAAAATTCATAAGATCATTAATATATGGAAATCTTTTGAAACCTCTATTTTTCTTATGTAATCTATAAGTTGGAAATACATAAGATAACATTTTTATTATTGGTAAAAAGAGATATTTATATTTAAATGAATCAATGGATCCAGTATACTTAATAGATATCATTCCAGCTAAAGAAATAAATCCTTTTATATTTAACTTGCTAATAAGATTATCATTTGATTTATTTAATAATTGTAAGGCTCTTAAAATTATATTTGCTCCCATTGAATAACCCACTAAATATATAGGAACTGTTTCTATAATACCGTTATCTGTTATATACATTTTTTTTTCTTCTTTTTTCGAAATCATTGATTGATAAACACTTTTAATAAAATCTATTAAATCATATATATAATCATCATAATCTTTAATATGTAATTTTAAATTCTGATATCCATCAGATTCTCCATGTCCTTGTAAATCCAAACCATATACAGAATAACCACTTTTGTTCAATTTCTCAACCCAACTATCTTCATATAAAAAATAATTATCTCCATCAATTAAAACAGCATGATCATTATTTACAATCTTTGCATTTTGTTTTAAAAAACCAAATCTTATATGAGAAGCTAACCCATGTACTAATATTATGATACCTAAATGTTCCCTAACTTCCCATGAATAACTTTTTATTAATAAACCATCTTTATTATAAAAACTAGAAGCTCGGAAAATGCATTTATTACTCTCATCAATGGTTATATCATTTTTCGTCATCATAAAAGATGAATATGTAAACAAATAAATAAATAAATAAATAAATATATATATATTATATGTGTGTGTTCAGTTTATTATTATACTAAGTTAAATAAAAATATATAATGAAAGAAATAATATCAAATTATAAATACTTACTCATATATCATATTAATTTTTAATATGACATATACACATCATAACACAATATACTTATAGCATTATAATGATCAATATTATTATTTGTGTATATTTTACAAATATACAACACTATATATATATATATATAATATATAATATATATGTATATACCAATTAATTCTTATGCATATTTCTTTATAATATAAATATTATATATATATGTGACAAATTAAAAATAAAACACAACTTAATTAAAAAAAAACGCAAAAAAAAATAAAACACAAAAAAAAATAAAACAAAACAAAAATAGCTTAATATATTAATTAACAAAATAAATACATGAATGTTTAAAAAGAAAAAAAAAATATATATTTTTCTTTGTTAGTATTTTAAAATATTAAAAGTATATAATATATATACAAATATTTGTTTCTTTTTTTTTTTTTTATTATTTTTCACTTTATAACGAAAATTATTATATGGGATATTTATCAAAAAAGAATATATACATATAAATATAGCATTATGTTGCTTCTAATAAATATATATATATATATATATATATATATATAAATATTCGCGATTTACTTTTAATTTATTCATGTTTTTATAAGTACATATTTTATACCTCTAATGTATAATGTAATGCTTTTTTGTAAAATTATAATATTATTATTTTATATAATGTTCTTTTTAATATCTTTTTTAATTATATATGATTTAAAAATGAAAAATAATATAAAAATTATGAGGTAACACATTATATTTTAAAATAAATTTTTTTTTTTTATTTGAAATTCAATAAGAACCTATATTTTTTTACACAAAAAAAAAAAAGAATAATAAAAATAAATAAATAAATAAATAAAGTAATAAAAAAATTAATTTTTTTTTTTTTTATATACATTTAAGTGTTAATATAAAAATATATATATATAATAAACATACAATGTTATTTAAAACATTAACCATGGTTTATAAATATTTTAGGAATTACACATATATAACCAAAAAAAAAAAAAAAAAAAAAAAAAAGAAAAAAAATTAGAAATAAATAAATGAATAAATAAATATATATACATATATATATATATATATTACTTAAATATAATGGTATATGTAAAAATATTCTCTTAGAACCAAGCAAATATATGATTATTTTTACATTAATTTAATATTTTATATTTCCTTCATACTTTAAGTATATCTTTAGTTTATTAAATAATATATTTATTCTTTCATTTTTTTTCTTTCTTTAAATAAATAATTTTAAACTGTTGTTTAAATTTAACTTTTAAATTATTCTTCTAAATTCATATAATGAAAAATATAATTTGTTGAATAATTATATTTATTTCTTCTTAATATATAGATTCCCATATATTTTGTTATATGTTATATCTATTGATATACCTTTTTTTTTTTTTTAAATTGATGTATCAGTTTGATGTTCTAAATATAAGATTCCCATACTGGGATAACTTCAACTTTATT
>NC_033659.1:3086293-3093227 GCF_001601855.1 Plasmodium reichenowi | reverse complement strand
AAAATTTTTTTTTTTTTTTAAAAAAAAAAAATAAAAAAAAAAAAAAAAAAATATAAAAAAAAAAAAAAATTATTAAAAAAAAAAAAAAAAGATTAAAAAAATTTTAAAAAAAAAAAAAAAAAAAAAAAAAAAAAAAAAAAAAAAAAAAAAAAGAAAAAAAATTAGAAATAAATAAATGAATAAATAAATATATATACATATATATATATATATATTACTTAAATATAATGGTATATGTAAAAATATTCTCTTAGAACCAAGCAAATATATGATTATTTTTACATTAATTTAATATTTTATATTTCCTTCATACTTTAAGTATATCTTTAGTTTATTAAATAATATATTTATTCTTTCATTTTTTTTCTTTCTTTAAATAAATAATTTTAAACTGTTGTTTAAATTTAACTTTTAAATTATTCTTCTAAATTCATATAATGAAAAATATAATTTGTTGAATAATTATATTTATTTCTTCTTAATATATAGATTCCCATATATTTTGTTATATGTTATATCTATTGATATACCTTTTTTTTTTTTTTAAATTGATGTATCAGTTTGATGTTCTAAATATAAGATTCCCATACTGGGATAACTTCAACTTTATTATTATATTAATTTAAAAGATATAAAGAGAAATATGTATATGCGAAAGTGCATAAAAAGAAAAATTAACGGAAAAAAAAAAAAAAAAAAAACAGATAATGAAAAGGAAGGATATAACATAGACACACATATATATATATATATATATATATTTCTTTTTAATATTGTTATCATTCCTACGATTTAAAAATAAGCGTGAAACGTACATATTACATTATTATATACATAATGCAAATATGATCTATGAACACTACGGACACACTTAATACGTAGGATACTAGGGAATATAAATATTCCTATGTAAAGACACACATATGTAACTACGATTAAAATTTAATTTTATATATGTATATGAATAAAAAATAAAATAAAAATAATAAATATATATATATTCTTTTTCATCTCTCTCTCTCAATATATATATATATATATATATATATGTACTGCATCTTCTAAAGTATTCTAAGTATCTTTAATTCTATCAAATATACTTTCCGAAAGGAAACATTCTACAATAGCAATATATGTTTCAATAGCATCTATCGAATCATATACTAATTTTTTGAAGCGTGTAAGTATAAATTCCTTACAAGTTAAATATTTATATGACAAATTTGGATTCGATCGTTTAGAACCCATAAAAAAATTCAACGTTAATATATCTATTTTGAACTTACTTTGTGCCATACACCATTTACAACCATCATTTTTACAGTCACCCCTATTACATTCGAAGTCATCTCTTATGACTTCTGCCAAAGCAAAAATTTCGTTAGAAACATATTCTATAATTGCTAATGATACTTTAAGTCCGTACTTCCACACATTTAACGACTTGTCCTTCTTTGGTAAATTTTCTAACGCTTTCAAAAGAGAATCTAAATTCTTTCGTCTCTGTGTATCTTTATAACCATTATAATCTATAAAATGATGTAACAAATTAACATCCATATCAGTGTATATTATTTCAACATGATACGCTCTAAAGTTTGAATCTTTATCTATTTTAGAAACACTATTATTATATTGTGATTCCTCCTGTTGCCTATTATGTATGGGAGGTTCAGAACTTTCACTATAAGAAGTTATAGGTGTATCTTCACAATCACTAATAGTCGCAGATATAATACATACAGATTCACTAGTAGTCAGAGACACAACACCTTCATCAGATTCACTAGTAGTCAGAGACACAACACCTTCATCAGATTCACTAGTAGTCGCAGATACATCACTTTCTTCACATTCAACAGAAGAAGATGATACATCCAATAAAGACGTTTCATATGAATCAGTAGATGAATAAAGATCATCATAATCAGTAACAGGACTTTCTATAGTATCGTTTATTTGTTCTCTTCTATAGTAATATGGAGGAATCTCGATCGAAGTATCCGTTCCGCTTGTATTAGTGGGTGATTCCGTTATAATTAAATCTGGCATATATGGTGGAACAATCTCCATATCCACACTTGTATCACTCGATTCTTGAATTTGTGTATGTACCAAATTAGGAAGATCATTATAATTGATAGTAGATTCTGAAGACATATCGGACCATAAGTACAAACTATCTATATCATACCTATCAGAAGGCACATTTAATTCAGTTGGAATCATATCTGATGTTGTCCCCATTATTTCATTTTCATTTTGTTCATTATTATCAAATATAGTATCCGTTCTATTATATACTTCGATTTCATTACCACTCCTATTATTTAATTCATGTTCATTACCTTCCTTTTTATCTCCAGTACTATCCTCACAAACCTCCTTAATGTTATCTTTATATTCCTCCTTATTGTTATCTTTATTTTCCTCCTTATTGTTATCTTTATTTTCCTCCTTATTTTTCTCTTTACTTTCCTCTTCACCTTCAGTATTATCATTTTTCTTGTTTTCCTTTTTATCCTTATCTTTATTTATATCACTTTTAGAGTGATCCACCTCCTTTTCACTATGATCTAATACGTTTTCTATGTTTCCACTATAACCTCTATCAAATATATTATAGTAATCATAAGGGCAACGATCATTCATACAAATATTAGTACTTTCTCTACCTCTTCCCTTATTTTCAGATGTATAGTTTCCATTTCCACGTGAAACAGAATCCTGTACATCTTGATTTAAACTAGACTGTTCTCTATGCATATCCCTACTATTGTTTTGCTCACCATCTGTACTGAAATTATTATTGTAATAATAACCATAACCATAATTATTATCAAAAGAAAAAATAGATAACCTATCTGTACATTGTATTCCTTTACGTAACCTAAAATGAATATCTATAAACATATCATAAGATTTGTTTTTTAATAATTCAAAGTCTTCCAGAAAGTTTCTTTCGTATAATATATCTTCATCTAGAGAACACATATATTTATTTTCATTATAACTAGGCAAACGAATTAAGGTATATTCATAAAGTGTATTCATATCTTCTCTAGATTGATGCCTTATATATTCCATTTCATATTGGTCTACAGTATTCCTAATATTAGGATAACCATCACAAGGCTCCCCATATTCATTAAATACATTTATCATTAACGGATATGAATTCTGACATGTATTAGGACGTACAATAAATAAATTATACGTATTTTGAATCCTTTCTACATTCCTAGAATGATCACTTGAAATTTCTGCATTCACGTTATCATCGCTACAATTGAGTGAAGCATTATAATTTTCACTATTATTATTTGATAATGAACTTTCTGTAGTGCATGTTGAGAGATCACAATAATCAACATCCTCATTTTGGCCATTATTCATACTATTAATATTATCAATATTATCAGTATGATCAATTTCAACAGAATCATGTAAACTCTCAACTATTTCAGCTACAGAAGCTACATAATTTTCTTCAATTATATTTGTATCATCACCTCTATGAATACCATGAATTACATTTATCGATAAATAATTACTATTCTCTGAACTACTAGTATTCCCATGGAATGTACTAGTGTCATCGCCTCTTAAAATATTATCTACTGCGATATCCCATTCATCCCTCAAATTTTCTTCCAGATCATTTATTATATTATTAGTATTACATGATCCAAAAAAAACATTTTTGGGAGGACCAGATAAAATTCTAGAATTTCTCACATCACATGTTCTCAAAATGGAATATTTATTTCTTATAAGTCGACATAAATACTGAAAATAAAAATATATACATATATACATATATATATATATATATATATATATATATATATATATATATATGTGAAGACAAGGAAAACATATATATACGCATAAAAATATTTCATTTTAACTTACACAAAGGATTAAACAGCGGATCAGTAAACATAGAAAAGACATATATGAGGAATAACGATTTTTTGAAACGTTCCTCTTCTTCATTTTCAGGGAATAATCCAAAAAAATAAAAAATAATTCCCCTTAAATTTTTTAATAAATAGTTCGGAAAAAATACTTTTTTAAATATAAAAAAAAAAAAAAATTTACAAATATATAATATATATATATATATATTTAATAAATAATATTCCTATAAGAATGATTATAAAAATATATTATATATATTTGGTAAATAAAGATAAATAAAACGAATTAAAATTATAAATATTATTAAAATATAATTATATATACTTACAAATATTTGCAAAATATAATTTTTTCATTTTTAATTTTAATTTTATTTTTACTTTTTTTTTATTTTTTAATTCATAGTGATTAATAAAATAACAAATATATATGTATCATTACACACATGCATATTTATTTTCTTATAGATATCTATATATATATATATATACATATATTTGCATCACAAAATATTATATCACACTGATATATATATAAAAATATAATAAAATTATATAGATATGTATTATTTGTTCAATATATAAAGAAAAAGAAAAAAAATAAAATAAAATAAAAAAAACTTTTTCAGCATATGTTTCCAAATCATGAATAATATAGAAAAACATAAAAGAACATAAATAAAATAATATTTCACAAATATATAATAGTTTAATATATCTTGTATCCATTTTATATTTTCTTACAAGCTTAATTTATTTTATATGTCAGTTTTATTTTTTTCTATATTGGTATTCTCTTTTCTCATTCTTCTTCTTTTTTTTTTTTTTTTTTAAATATTATATGATGTTATTTAGATATCCCATATTATATATATTAATATTTTCATTATTTATATTATATTTAAATATATATATTTATATATAATTGTTTTGCGTTTGTATTTTTTTTTTTTTTTTTTTTGTTGTGAAAAAATATAAGCTTTAACTAATCAGTTAAAATATACATATATATATATATTATATATTATTCAAATTATCTTTAATCGAGATAAATAAATATAATTAAAAAAAAATTAATAAAAATGTATATATATATATATATATATATATATATTTAAAATGGTCCCCTAGCAAATATATTCGATTATAATTATATATAGATTTTAGGCGTACAACTTTTTGCGTACACATAAAATTTTATTTTTTTTTTATTTTTTCTTAAGAAATCAATATAAATATAATTAAAATATCTATTAATTATTATTTTATTCCAATATTACTATTATAATAATTTATTTAAAACATATTAACTCGAATTAATTATTTATTACATATAAATAATAATTTTCATTTTTCTTCATTTTATACAGAATACATAAATTATAATTTACCCTCATTAAATTTCCCATTATCCCACATATTCTTTTTATTAAATAGATGCATTTATAAATATATATATATTATTTATTTATTAATTATTATTCATTTTATATTTACGCTCATAACATCTCAATTCATTATATATATATATATATATATATATTATATATCCAATGTAATATATATCATCTTATTAAAATGAAAAATCCAAAAGAAATACTCTCTATAAATTAAAAATCTATTGTGATATTCCACACTTTTTTTTTTTTTTTCCCCCTTACACTCATTTCTTTCTTTAAGTAATATAATTGACTATTCTCCAAAAATGTATACGTATGTATATATACATATTTCATTTTATATATAATAATATATTAAAAATTATAAAAATTATGACATATATCAAAGGGATACATTCATATATATTAGTATATTGATATATATATATATATATATATATATATATATATAATATTCACATTCTTTAATTTGGTAAATTTACGGTTGTACCTTCATTTATAACATTTTAATAAATATATTTTTATTTATAAATACTTAAAAAAATTATTTAAAACCATGTCTACTATGCGTAATAAATGTTGTTATTTATACTTATTAAGTTTAAAAGATTTAGGACATTATTAAATTTTTTTTTCTTTTAACATACATTATTTCTTTTAAAATAATCAAATATTTTATTTAAAAGAAAAAAAGGAATAAAGAAAAAAAAAAAAAACTGAATTACAGGTTTTCAAGGTTGTGTATATACAACAATAGACATAATTTAAGATAGATATAAAAAGATAACTCAGGTATTATTTCTTAAAATTTATTCCATGTATATACCCTTAATATTTATACATATCATACATAATAAAAAAAAGAAAAAAAAAAAAAAAGTATCAACACATATTTTTATAACCCCAAACTTCTTCGAAATAATAAAATTTCTTATTATTCAGACATTTCAAAAATGTGAATGTTATTTTCCCTATTTTTTTTTTTAATTATACAAATACAAAGGAATATCACTATTATATATAAATGTTCATATTATAATTAATATCAATTCGAACAGGCCTATTTACAAAATAATTATAGAAATATAACACATACTAATATATTTAAATTTTTATATTATATTGCACAAAAAAGTAAGAAAAAGAAAATAATACTATAATATAAAAAAAAAAAAAAAAAAAATTAGATTATTAATAAAACAGGTATTTGTATTCAAGTTTATTTTGTTTTTTTTTTTTCTGTTTACTTTTTTCTTTCTATAAAATAATAATAACATATGCATGCTTAGAATATAAACTCCATATTAACATAAAGAAATATGACACATTCTATATATATCTATTGGTGCATATTTCGAATATATACATGTAATAAAATAAAAAATTCAGCATATACTACCAAATTTTTTTTTTAGTAATAAAATTTTTATATTTAAATGGTAAATAAAAAAAAAAAAAAAAAAAAAAAAATTAAAATTATATAAATATTTATATATTAATATATGTATATTATTTATTTTTAAATCATGGAATATTTAATATATATATACCTTAATTTTTAAAATATTTTTTTTGTTTTTTATATTTTAATTGATTAATATAAAAAATGTT
>NC_033659.1:3080761-3085893 GCF_001601855.1 Plasmodium reichenowi | reverse complement strand
AAAAATCACAATTATATACATATGTATATATTAATATATGTGTATTATTTATATTTATATCATGGTATATTGAATATATATATACCTTCACTTTGAAACTACTTATTTTGTTATTTCTATGTTAATTGATTAATATAAAAAATGATATAATAATAAAATAAAATAAATTAATTTTCTAATTATATATATATATATATTAATATATGGATTTATATATATAATTTAATTATATCATGACGTACTAATATAAATATATATATTAAATAGATATAATTAAAATGTTAAACGAACAAAGAAAATTATACTCACGTTACACACACATTATATATATATATATATATATATATATATATTTATATATAATGTATGAAAGAATAATATAAATCCATATAAAATAGTAATAAATAAAATAATGCTTTATATTTAATATATTATCACATTATATTTTAATGTAATATATTATTTTATTTATTTATTTATTTATTTTATTTTTTAACATTTTTAATGAAAAAATAAATTAAATAAAAAAAAGAAACTACTTTTATCTAGAGTTTGGATATAGTGTACCAGAATTGTCCATATCAAACAACCACATCATTTGTACGATTCTTAATGTACTTTCTATATCTGAATAATTGTATGTAGAAATATCTCCTTTGCTTCCTTTATCTTCTTCTTTTTCTATATTCCCCATAAATGCTTTAGCAATTAGAGATATAATTTCTTTTGACATTTTTATAACATTTTCAAAAATATTATAAATAATATTTTCTGATGAAATTTTATTAATATTACCTTTTGATATATTTGTTTCGTTTGCTTTTTTATGTATTCTTAGATTATTATGCATAGTATTGTTCGTCGAATTGATATTATTATTTTCTTCATTATCTTTCATATGTTCTCTCTTATTATCTTTCATATGTTCTTTCACAGTATCTCCCATTTGTTCTTCCTCATTATCTTTCATTTGTTCTTTCTCAGTATATTCCATATGTTCCTTCTCATTATCTTTCATATGTTCTTTCTCAGTATATTCCATATGTTCTTTCACAGTATCTCCCATTTGTTCTTCCTCATTATCTTTCATTTGTTCTTTCTCAGTATATTCCATATGCTCTTTCACAGTATCTCCCATTTGTTCTTCCTCATTATCTTCCATCTGTTTTTCTTGATTCTCATCAGGTTCATTGTTTTCATAATAATTTTCTACATATACTTGGATGTTCCTTTCATCAGAATATTGCTCAATATATTCTATCTTATATTTATCTATAGCATCGTATTCCACATCTTGTTCTATATTTTCGTAATTATTTTGTAATACATTCAATTCTTCTAATCCAGAATGATCTCCAGAAAATTTTAATTCAGTTTCTGCATTTGTGAATCGAAGTGATGAATCAACATTTTCAGATACATCAATTTTCTGATTGGATCCTTCTGGCACAACTATTAATCTTTCAAGAATGTCAAATAAAAGAAAGTACGAATGCTAAAAATAAATAAAAAATTAAATATATATATATATATATATATATATATATATATGTATATATTTATAAAAATGTAAAAATGTATGTCTATTCTTTTAAATTTTTTTTTTTTTTCTTACCAAAGACATCATACAAAATATAAGACATAACAAACAGTTGGTAGGACGGGAAAAGACTCGTTTTAAACGAGATACGAAATTCATATAGGTAATCATTCTTTCCTCTATTCTAAAAAGAACTAATACAAATATTTCTGCTCTCTGTATATAGAATAACCTATAAACACACAAACACAACAAAAGAAAAAACTAGAATTCTCTTGCTAACACAATTAAATAAATATATATGTACATACATACATAAATATATACATACCAATATGCAGACGAAGAGAAATTTTCATAAAAATCATTAAGAGTTAAATGCGGTTTTATATAAATATAAAAATAATTGATCATATCATATAAACATAAATAATACAAGGAAACGAATAGGAGAACAAAAACTAGAAGGGGATACATTTAGCAAAAATATATATGTATAAAAAATAATAATGAAATAACTATTTAAATTTTTTTTTACTTATAAATAAAAAATATATAAATTTATATATATATATATATATATATATATATGTATGTCTTACAAGTTATTAAAAAAAGTAATAATAAAATAATAAAAATATAAAAAGATAAGGAATAATAAATTAGTAGATATATTTAAATATATATTATGTAATCCATATTTATTGCAAGAGATCTAGTATCTTCTATTTACTATAAATTTTATATTTTATTCCTTTAATATTATAAAAATATATCATACAAAGTACTTGGAATTAATATATATCTTCGTGAAGACCCACGATATTCTTATATATATATATATATTCTCTATTTACGTCTTATTCTTTCAATATTGCCAAAAAACAGCTTCTTAAAACTTATTATTAAGTCGATATTAATTGGGAAAAAGAAATAAAAAAAAAAAAAAAAATGATGATGATGAAATAATATAAATATTCAGAGAAAGTTATAAAACATTTATTTCAATCAATGGTAAAAGCATGTATAATAAATATAAACAAACGAAAATAAAACATATATATATATATATATATATATATATATAATATAAAATAATATTATAAAACATATAATTTTTAATGGTATAAGTTTATTTTTTGGAAAGTTGGAAATGTTCTTATAAAGATTTATATCCTATAATAAAAAAAATTGGATAATAACTTTTTATTTTTTTTTTATATAATTAAAATATAAAAAAAAAAAAAATATATGAATACATTCTTTTAAATATAAATATATATATATATATATATATATATATATATATATATATATATAATATAGAATTATTACATCGCTTCCTTTTTTTTAAATAAACATATATATATATATATATATATATATATATATATATATTAAATAAATTATGAGCATATTAATATATTAAATTTCTTGAAGTATTTTTTATTAATTATAATTAGGCGTACAACATTTTTTTTGATTACTAGAAATGCACACACTGATTAAATAAGGCAAGAAAAAAATCCATTTGTACTTTTTTTGTAATCCTTTTAAATGTCCGCGATTATAATAGTAATAATTATGTTATTACTTAAAAGAATTCAATTGTTATTTTTTTATTATATATAAACATTTTCTTCTTTTTTTTAAATTTTTGTCTTATAAATTAAATAAAGTATAGATCCCTTTATATATAACGTTTCCTTTACTTTTTATTTATTTATTTATTTTTATTCTTTTTTTTTTTAGATATCCACATATCCTCTACATTTATTTTATTTTATATAATAAAAATTTTCCACATTATTCTTATAATTATATTATTATATATTTACCATTTTTGTTTTTTTATTTTTTTGTTTTTTTATTTTTTTACAAAATATTACCATAATTGAAGTTATAATGTAGTCCCTTCATACAAATAATAATATTCATACATATATATTTATATTAAGCAAATAAAAATTAAATAGAAAAAGAAATATCCCTCCAGTTTTTTTTCTTATGAAAAATAAAAATTTCAAAATGCATTCTATAATAATCTATTTCTCATATAGAATAATTCAAAAACTACAAAAAAAAAAAAAATATTTAATATATATATATATTTTAATCATAATTTTTATTAATTATTTAAATAAGATAATTTTTTTTATTTAACATTTTTTAAGAATTTCAAATATTCTTATGTAAAACAATTAGATTTAAAATTTTTTCTTTTTTTTTTTTTACACATACTATAAAAATGTTATGAAAAATATTTAAATATTAATCATTATAAATAGAAACCATACAATTATTAATGTCTATTATACATTTTAATTATAAAAAAAAATATACTATGAAAATGTATATATGTATATATTAAAATGAATATGTGAAAAATATATATGTAATTATATTTTTTTCATATATATTTAAAAAAAAAAGACATTAAGTTCTTCATGTCTTCTTCTTTTCTTATTCCTCTTTAAAAAAATAATTAATATAAAATTTTTACAAACACATATAATTATAACAAAGAAATATGATAATATTTCTTCGTCATAAAAATAAAAAAAACACATACATATCATACATATCATACATATATATATAATATATTTGGATGATCTAATTTTTGAAAATAAATTTAATATATATTACATAACTCTTCCTTTTTAAAAAAAAATAAATAAATAAATCCCCCTCTTGGTAATACACCAATTTCGCCAATATATAAAATGTAAAAGCCAATTAAATAATACAAAGGTAAACACAGAAAAATGTTAAAATATGTCAAACAAAAATAAAAAAAGTGTATTTACAAAATAACCGTCAACGAAAAATAATGTATCTATTAAACGTTATATATGTATATTTCCTTTGTTAATCCAAAATAAAAAAAAAAAAAAAAAAAAAAAAAATGGAAAATTCAACAAATTGATAAAACGGAAGAAAAATTACATACATTTATATATTTATATTTTAATTTTCTTCACTATTTTATTTAATTAGATTTAAAAAATTTATATATATATATATATTTTATAATATCATTATATTTAAAAAGTTAAAGATAATTAAAAAATATACACATAAATTATGTATATATATATATATATATATATATATATATATATATATATATATATATATATATATATATATATGAAAAGGAAAAAAAAAAAAAAAAATTAAAATTAAAATCATTAAATAATATTATAATGAAATATAAAAAACCTATATCTATAATAAATAAGTAAAAACTAATTACTAGTAAAACTTATCCGTGTTAATATAATCAATACAAAAAAATAAAATAACGAATTTTAATAATATATTAAAACTAATAAAATAACAAATCATAATATTATTATTTAAAAAATATTAAAATTTTATTATTTCCCAAAAAAATTAAATAAAATTTACATTATGGTGGACCACCATGGATCATCATATATATCCTTTAGATTTAATTCCTTCCTAGATTCAAAATTTAATAATTTCTATAAAAAAAAAAAAAAAAAAAAAAAAAAAAAAAAAAAAAAAATTTTTTTTTTTTTTTATAATAAAAAAAAAAAAACAATAAAAAAAAAACTAATAAAAA
>NC_033659.1:3077574-3080661 GCF_001601855.1 Plasmodium reichenowi | reverse complement strand
ATATATATATATATATAATCAAATCCATTTACCTTAATCATCGCTTTCAACTCTTCAGGCCAATTGTCAGTTAAATCGCACTTATCCAAGTCCATTTCACATTCATTTATTTCATTAAAAATTTCATCTTTTGATGGATCTGAACAATCCCATAAATGGCCTTCATTCCAGATCCAAATAAAGAAAATTCCAAGCATATATTTTTCAGCTGTTAAAACATCAAAATACCATTTTTTTCTTTCTCTTCTATCCCTTACAGAATTAGCATACTCAAAGGGACTACTTACCTTCATTTTACGATATTCTTTATATAACTTCATACACTCAGGAGGCATATAAGCTTCTTTGCCTACACATGGTACGCAAGATTCAAAAATTGATAAATCTAAACTGTCATCTAAATGTCTTAAGCTAGTAGTATACACAGGTGTACTTTTACCTAAATCACATAAATGTACCTCATTATTCTCATCGATTAAAACATTTTCTGCTGATAAATCTAGATGTGTTAAACCTGCTTCATGTAATCTTCTATATAAATTTAAAGCTTTATAAAGAATACTCTTTTTTTCTTCAATAGTTAAAACTAAATCATCATCATCATCATCCATACCAATATCTTGTCGTTTTTTATCAATATAATTAAATATATCTTGACCATATAATTCAGAAATTATTACAATATTTCCTTCAATGTTACTTTTTAATCTACTACGCAAAATATAATTAAATGCACCTAAATCATTAAAAGATATTTTATGTAAATTCTTTTTATTTTCGCAAATCGGATCATATAATATTTTATATAATTTTGGTGTTATTCCTGGATGATATTCCGTTAAAAATGCAGAAGCGACAGCTTCCATTACAAAATTTTCAGCATTTACTAAATATTCCCCTCGATATCTAGCCATTTTTTCAAATTGTTTTACCCATATTTCTATAGGTATCTTTTTAATAAATAATTTTACATCTTCTGTATTTTCATCTGGATTTCCTTTAATAACTGTTGTATACATTTCTTGAACTCTTCCACTCTTTTTATTGTAACCAATTGTTGGTATAGGTTTTAATTTCCAATCTGGATATTTCACACCATTTATGGAAAAATTATCTGCATCATAATGTAACATTTTACTTAAAGCCTTTTTACCTAACGTCCAATTATATACAGTTTTAGAAACCGATTCTTTTGCTAATCTACTTCTACATTTCAATATCTTTTCATCAAGGGTTTCTTCAAGTTCTTCTTCATTACTTTTTTTACTACTTTCTATAAAAGGTATATCTGTGATATCAATAAGAGGTGATCCATTTTCTTCTGTATCTAGAGTTGGAATATCGATAGTACTTCTATTCGTACTTTTCTGTTTTTTATCTTTAAGATTCAAATCGTTTTTAAGTAGATAGTCCATTATATTCTTATCAGGTTCTTCACAATTTCTCTTTTTTTCTTCACCTCTTATCCTATTAAAGATACGTGTAAATACACTTTTATTTGATACATTATTCACAGACTCAATTTCGCAAAGACCCCTCGAATATCTTGAAAAAATAATGTCCTGTAAAATGGACCCTTTACTAAGGCTGCTCAAATTCTGAAACAACAAATAAAAAAATAATAAATAAATATAAACATAAATATAAACATAAATATATACATAAATATAAACATAAATATAAACATAAATATAAACATAAATATAAACATAAATATAAACATAAATATAAATATATATATATATATTTTTATTTATTTATTTATTTATGTGTTGGTAACATTCAATACATACACATGCGTGTATAAACATATTGATAATCCTTTAACTTCTTTCTTACCTCTATTTTTACATATGTGCAGCCAATAGTAAGTATTACAAATATTAATAAGAGTAAGTTACAATATAATTCTTTTGGTCTCCATTTTCCTTTTTCATTTTTATCTTTTTTCGCATTTTTTTCACTATTCAATGAGTAAATGCAGTTATTTTTTTTTAAATTTGAATTACTATATATGAAATATTCCACACATAAAATAGAATACCATTTCCTATGAGGAATCATATTTTTAATTATTATAAAATAAGGGCGGGAGAAAAGGAAAAAAAAAAAAAAAATTAAAACATTTTTTTCTTATCCTTTTTCCATAAAATAATTATATTAAATAAATAAATACATACATATATATATATATATATATATATATATCTATTTATTTATTTATTTATTTATAATCATTATAATAATATTACTAAAATATTAAAATGTTATAAATTTATTTTCATTTTTATTACAACTTTTATCAAAAAATTCAAAATTTACCAATTATTCCACATTGTATATATAATTTTTACTATTAATTATATAATTTATATAAAAAATTATATATTAAATTATATATATATATATATATATATATATATATATATATATATATTTATATGTATATATATAAAGAAACTAGTATGTATAAATAAAAAAATAGTCATAACACTTATAACACAAAAATATATATAATAAATGAAATATAAATAAATATATTTATATGGAATAAATATTATTATGAATATCAAATAATTTTAATATTAACATATTTATAAATTATATATATATATTCCTATTAATGAAATTTTAATTATAAACCTACAAACAGTAAAAGCCTGTCATTTTTTATAAATTAACATATATATCTAATACTAATAAAAATAATATATGTATATATATATTATATTATGTATATATAATTAAAAATATTATGTTTTTATAAGTATTATAAAATTTTTTTTATTGTTGTAAGGTTTTATAGATATATTCTATAAATATTTACATAAAAAAAAATAATACAAAAATCACTACTTTTTTTTTTCTTTTTTTTTTTTTAAATCATTTTGATAAAAATTTCTTATATAACTAAATATTTTGTTGTTATAATATAATAACTAAATATATAATATTTATTATCTTATTTTATTTTTCTTTTTCAGGATATATGTTATATATATTATTATATATATATTTATATATAATAAAAAAAAAAAAAAAAAAAAAAAAAAAAGCATATTTTTTAAAAATTCTTAAATTTTTAAT
>NC_033659.1:3074456-3077474 GCF_001601855.1 Plasmodium reichenowi | reverse complement strand
ATAATTACGAAAAAAAAAAGCCATGCAAACAGAATATTTGATTTATTTATATCTAAATATAATATATGCATAAAAAAAAAAGAAAAAAGAATACTTGTTATATTTATTTATAACCGTATTTTATAGCTCTTTATTTTTTTATTTTTTTTACATATTGTTTTTTAAATAATATTATATGACTAGAAAATGCTAATCCCTTCAATATATATATTTTATTATAAATAAATATAATAAATAAAATGTTTCCATTAATATTTTTTTAATATTTTATTTTTCTTTTTTCTCTACTACAATTTTTAAAATGAACCTTTCAACTTTTTTTTCTATTAAGACTTTATTTTCATATTTATTTATAATAATTCATTTTTTTTATTTCAATGTATATTAATTTTTATTTTAGATCCATAAAAAAAATAAAAATAAAAATAAAAAAATATATAAATATGAATATATAAAAAAAAATATATTGATTTTATATTAAAATTATAAAAGATCTTTAAAAATAAAAAAATAATATATATATAATATATATAATATAATGTATGTATTTATATATTTAATAAATAAATATTTTGTTGTATTATATTCCTATTATATAATATAAAAATATATGTATTTTATTTGGATTATAAAAATATATATATATATATATATTTATATTTATATTTATATATTTTAAAATGTTCATTCATTTTATTTACATTAAAAAAAAAAAAAAAAAAAAAAAAAAAAAAAAAAATTTAGCTATAAAAATAACATATAAATAATCAAATGAAGAAATAACAAGATAAATAAAAAAATATATGTTTATTTTCATGCTATGTATAATAATTTTATATTCTATATTCCACAAAAAATATTTTATTAATTAAAATGTTCACCAATATATATATAATAACATATTGTTATTTCACCTTTAATTAATCAACAAATATACATAAAAATATATATATATATATATATATATATATACCGTTTTATTATTCCTAAATATTATTGAAAAAATATTCCCCTAGGCAAGGGTCCTTCGACTATTATTCTTTTTCTTCATTTGTTTTTTAAACTGTTTATAATCTGAAAAGATAAAACGTGTTTCGCCAGCATCGCTTTCTTCTTCATAAACTATGGGTTTATTACCAAAAAAATATTGATCCTCTAAAGAAGAATCATCATCATTTTCGTCAGTTATTTTTTTTACTGGTTTAACTCCTTGTGTTTCACCTGCATCTAATAATTCTTCGTTCTTTGATGAAGAAAGTTCGCTATTTAAAAAACTATCAGAATAAGATAATGTATCATCAAAATGTGCTTCCATACTTTCATCATGAGATACATTAACTTCTTTTTTGTTTACATCATTTTTTTTTTCTTTTTTGTGAACTTTCATATTTTTATATTTTTCTACAAATTTGTTAGCATTATATTTATTTGGTTTCTTTACACCATCTTTTCCTGTTTGAGCTACATCGTCTTCATTATATTGTATCCCAACGTTTCCATCATTTTCTTTAATTATATCTTCTTCTTTTTTTATATCTTCTTCTTTTTTTACGTCTTCTTCTTTTTTTACGTCTTCTTCTTTTTTTACGTCTTCTTCTTTTTTTACGTCTTCTTCTTTTTTTACGTCTTCTTCTTTCTTTTTCCCATCAAATAATAACTTTGTATCATACGAATCCGTCTCAGCATAAGCAACATTAGAATCTATATATTTAATTTCATTCGTATTTCCCTCCAAATAATAATTTACATCACTCATATGCTTGTTATCCTTGATAAATATTTTATCATTCATTTCTGGATAATAATTTTTTTTTTTTAAATAATAATTTAAAATTTTATTTTTCTTTTCTTCATTTTTCCTTTCAAAGTCAATTTTATACATTTCCGCTATTTTACTATTTCGTAATTTTTTTTCTTGCAATTTTCCTTTGTCTGCATTAATTATAATTTCTTTAGTTTCTTCACTAATATTATTTAATAATTGTCTATAAATTAATTTTGTACCTAATACAATAATTTTGAATTCATCTAATTTAATATGACCATGAACGAACCAATCATTAAACATTTCTTTCAATAAATGTTCTACATTTATTTTTTCAGAAAGATATTTTGAATAACAATCCTTCCAAAGATCATTTGTAAAAATATTATCTTCCTTATATTTTATTTTCAAATGCATTAACATTTTATATATTTTTTTAATCATATAAAAATATTTATATTCCTCATTTGATTTAATATTTATCCATATATATCTTAACTCCTCCTTATTAAGCCTTTCATCATTCAATTCTTTTATTTTTTTATTATATTCAAAGTCTTTCAAATTGTTATATGTACCTTTTGTATTTTTCTTATCAGATAAATAAAGTTCATAAGTTTTATAAACTTCATCATTATATAAGCCTGAAAATATGGATTCATATTTTTTGAATAAATTAAAATTATTATCTTTATTAGATAATATCTCTTGTAGTTTAGGTTCAATTTCCTTCTTTGTACTATTAGCCAAATCATTCACATTTTCTAAAGACACAGAAAGATTTAAATGTTTATCTGCATTATTGATTTCAGATAGTTTTCTTCCTAATATTTTATTAAATGGGATTATATGAAAACCATTATCTTCATTTATTAATGACACGTTCTAAAAAATAAAGAAATATTTAAATGAACAAATATACAAATAGAAATAAATAAATAAATATATATATATATATATATTATTTCATATCCTTTATTAGCTTACGTGAAGGAGCACATATAATATCCCAGCAAGAATAACTATAGAATAACTTTTAAGTCTAAACAATTTAAACATATTAACTACTTTTTCTTCTCGATACAACATATATATATATATATATATATATATATATATATATTACACTTTTTTAATTAACAGAGTTATTATTATTATTATTATTATTATTATTATTATTATTTATATATTAAAGCGTGTCAAAAAAAAATTAAAGAACTATCACTTAAAAGATACATATTGTTAAATATACA
>NC_033659.1:3067152-3071856 GCF_001601855.1 Plasmodium reichenowi | reverse complement strand
AAAAAACAAAAAACAAAAAAAAAGCAAAAAAAACCTACAAACAAAAAACAAAAAAAAAGGAAAAAATCCAACAAACAAAAAAAAAACACTAAAAAAAAGCAAAAAATCCAACAAACAAAAAAAAAACACTAAAAAAAAAAGAAAATAATGAAATACATACAATATATTACTTCTTTATCACTTTATTTCCATCTTTATTTCAATATAATATATTATAATAAATTTTTTTTTTGGAGTTAGGGAAGGGAAAAAACGAGTATCTTTCATTCCTTTATATTTTACTATAAAAAAAAATACTCTATATTTTTATATAGAACCCCAATTTTTTTTATTGATATATTTATATATATATAATAATATCATACTATATATTCAGAATTAAAGTCTTCCTTTTCATACAATTGTATAATATATATATATATATATATAATATATATATATATGGTATATTTACTTTAAATTTATTTATTTTTTTTAATTATATTTTCAAAATATTACACTAATTTTTCCATTTTTTTTCTAATTTTTCTTCATTCTTTTTATATTCCATAACGAATTATAAATAAAATAAAAATGAATCCCTCGGTTTATAATATATGGGGAGAATAATAATTTGCCTGCATTGGTATTAGGGTAATGATATAAAAAACACCTTATTTTTCTTGCTTTGGAACTTTTTTTTTCTTAACATGATTTTTATTATATTTTTTATCACATGATTGATTTTATATGACTTTTATTTAAAAGCATATATGAATAAAAATATTTATTTTAAATTTTCAAAGGATTAAAAGAAAAAAAAAATTTTACTGAATATTTAATTCTTATAAATAGGATGATAAAATTTTTATAATATCAGAAGTATAAGCATAATTGATTATTATTAAATGGAAAAATAATTTTTGCATAAATATATATATATATATAATATAATAAATATATATATTGGCTTAAATTTTTTTTTTTTTTTTTTTTTATGTATTTATTAATGAGGTTTCCAAAAATTAAGTATCCACAATTTATTTGTAATTTTTTTTAATATTATTAAAAAAAATAAATTTTAAGAGAAACATAATTTTTTTTATTTTAAATATAAATTTTTAATAATTTGTAATAATTATCTTAATTTGGCATAAAATAAATAAATATATCTCTATGCATATTTTTTATGTGATAATAAGATGAAAAAAAAAATATAAAATTAGTGCATACCTTTCCAAATCCACACATAGGAAAAAAAAAAAAAAATTTTAATAAAAAATAAAAACATATATGTTGTATTATATATGAAGTAAGTTATTATGTTTTTTTTTTTTTCTTATGTAAAATTTTTTTTATTTTTTCTTTCTTATTAAATTGCTTCAGAAATAAGTTTAAAAAAAAGTTTTAAAAAAATCTTAAAAAAAACAATATATATATATATATATATATATATATATATATATATATATATATATATATATATATAATATATTATATATGTGCAATATAATAAAAAATGTTAGTACATTATTATTACCCTCATACTTTTTGTACAGAAAAAATTTCATCAGACAATCTTATTATATATATATATATATATATATATACTTATTTATTTATTTAATCTCTTATGAATAATAAGATAAAGTTTTACTATAATGTCTCATAGAATTTCTTATATTATATAATACATATTTACTCAAACTTTGTATTTCCTTCATATAATCATCTGTAATTTTTATATTTTTATTTTCAAGTTGATATGTTAATATCTTTTGTATTTCTTCTTGAGATGGTATTATTTTTTCAATATCCTCAATTTCGCTTTTGTAACTTTTTTTAGTTTTCCATATTCCAGCTGCTATAGCTCTATTTAAAATACTATCCATATCCTTACCAACTTCATCCCAAATAGTTTTCTTCTTTTCCTTAAAATGACTATTAATACCCATACCAAATATAGCTATTCCAAGAATGGCACTTAGAGTACCTATAACTGAGTAAACTAATTTCTTCCTTCTTTTTTTGTTTAATAATTTATCTGGATTTTCTTTTAAAAGCATATTTTTTTTTTCCTGTAATTCGTTGCATACATTTCCGCGTCCTAATAATCCAATCATGAGCATAATGAAAAGAAAAAAATATACTTTTATTAATTTCATTTTGTAAAAGAGGTATCAAATTATAACATAATCGAAAGTTATATTATGTTCACGGCACATAAGTATAAATATATATATAAATATATATATATATATATATATATATATATTTATTTATTTTTTTGTTTATAAAATGTTTTCATAAAAAAAAAATAATTATAATAAATACATGTTGAAATTTTTATTCCTTTTTCATATCATATTTTTGCGAATTAGTAAAAACAACAGATTCTTTTAATGTACACATTTTATTTAATCCTTATATAAATAAAAAAGAAATTTTATTTGATATTATTTATTCTTTTTTTTGTCATTTTTTTTTTTTATTTTATTTTTTTTTTTTTTTGTTATACTACTAACCATTATAATGTGGAGTATTTATATTTAGTATTAAAAATGTTTAATATCAGACATAGATTGCATGCTAATTTATAAATGGACAAAAAAAAAAAAATAGTCAAAAATATAAATATAAAATAAATATGTATATATATATATATATGTAACCAGCAAAGAATTTATCAATTTTATAAAAATAGAATAAAAAAAAAAAAAAAGCAAGATTATTTCTTTATAATTTCTATAAACGTTTTCTAACGAAACCACTTCCCGAACTAATCCGACATGTAAAAGTTTCAAATTTTTTATTAAAATAAAAATATTTATATATAGCCAAGGACATATATATATATATATATATATATTGCTTATATTTTTTAATTTTCTTTTTTTTTTTATCTTGTGTCCAGTTTATATAAATAAAATTTTATCACATCCAATGTTCATATACTTTTATGAAACCATTAACAGAACAAGACATATTATTTTTCATAAGTATGACACAATATATTCATTAAAGGTACTCATTTTACTATTTACATTATATATTTATTCATAAGAAGAAAATATAAGTAGGAATATGTAATGTATGAAAAAGCAAAATTACATGCATATTAAATTTTTTTTTTTTTTTTTGCAATCATTAAAAATAATAAAAAAGATTAATCTTAAAAATTATAAATATTATAGTTATATTACAATTTTTTTTTGTTTTTTATTTAAATTATATCTCCTTTATTATTTTGAAATAAATTCCCTTTTAATATAATGATACAGATTAATATAATAATAATTTTATTTCATATATCAAGCAATTTTTTTAATTTTTTTTTTCCCTATACCTTTATAATATTATACACTTATAAATATATATATATATATATATATAATATATCATTTTTTTATAATTAATATGAAATTAAGATAAAAAGAATGCATGCTTTTTTTTAACATATGTATATTTGTTTATACGAAGGCAATTATAATATATCTTTACTTACTATAATGTGATTATATGTTTCAAATATAATTCAAATAAAAACTAAAAAGAATTAAAAGTATAAATAAATAAATAAATAAATATATATATATATATATATATATATATATATATAAATATATTTTTTTTTTTTAATCATATATATTATAGTACATGCCGTACTATAACAAAACAAATAAAAATATACTATTTGATCTATATACAAAACATGTTTACCATGTATTATTGTTTCTTTTTTTTCTTTTTTTTTTTTTTTGGAATACATGCCAAAATAAATAACCCTGCCTATAACTAAATATATACACATATATTAATAATATATTTTAAAGGATGTGTTTTCCCTAATATTATAAAAATATTATTAATCTTTCAATCGTTTTAGAATATGAATATTATAAATATAAAAAGATATTATATTTTTAGGCACTAATTTTTTACATTATTATTTTGATATTATTTATTCAATACTATTTGATTATAGTTAATAATATCTTAAATTAGTCATTTATTATATTGTTATATAATGGTTATATAATAGCCTTAAGAAATTGTTGTATCATTATTAAAATATACTCATATAAAATAATACGATAACAGTTACTTTTTTCTTTCTTTTTTTCTTTTTTAATTTTATATTATAAAAATAATAGTAGAACATGTATTTATATTTATAAATATTATTTATTTTGGAAGAAATACCATATATTATGTATAAATAAATAAATAAATATATATATATATATATTTATTTATTTATATTTATATTTCCGTTCTAAATTTATTCTATATGAAAAATGTACAAATAAAAATTCTAAAAAGGATGAATGTATTAATAAATATGTACATTTCAATTCATTAATTTGTTTACCTTTTCTTCATAACGTTTTCTTCAAAATTATTATTTCATAGCTATCCTTCTAAACTTTATTTTATATCTCATTGGTACTAAGAATTTTATTTTAATCGTATTTTTTTTATTTTTTTTATTTTGATATGAATAATATATAATAATAGGAACAAAACAGAGTTAATCAAAATTATTTATACAAACAAATTTTTTTTTTTTAATTCTTATTATAATTTAAATAAATATTTTTTTTTTTTTTTTTTTTTTTTTAATAAAATATTTTTAAAAATATTTTTTTTTTATTTTTTTTTTAAAATAAAAAAAAAAAAAATAAAAAAAAAAAAAAAAAAAAAAAAAATTATTTATATTTTAAT
>NC_033659.1:3065999-3067052 GCF_001601855.1 Plasmodium reichenowi | reverse complement strand
AAAAAAGAATATACATCTATACACCGTTTTCCTATTTAAATTCTTCAATACGGAAAAAACATAAAAAATATAAAAATATAAAAATCTAGAAATATATATAATTTTTTTCATTTATACCTTTAATTTTTAGTTTTCATAATAATATTTTCTACTTTTATTAGGTATTTAATAATTTAAATTTTTTTTATTTTTTTTTATTTTCCTTATATATATATATATATATATATATATAAGCCATAATTCAATATGTAGAAATATATCTATGTAATATTCTTTTATATTTATACAAATATGGTGCTGTTTTAATTCCTTTTTAATTATAGATAATTATAAAAAATGTTTAATGAAAGTGATCATCAAATAAATATTGAATCTCTGCTTGGTCAATCTAAAGAATTGCCTAATTTATTGGATCCCTTTGCTACTGAAAATAATTCATTAAATTTATATATAACATTATTTATTATTATATATATATATTTGATAATATTCTTCGGTGTTATGGTAATATAATTATATATGTTTTTATAAACACATATGTAATTACATTTACATTCTTTAACCATCTTAAAATTATAAATATATATATAGTTACATATTTATTTTTTTATTTTTTTTTATTTTTTTAGGTTACTCCTGCAATAGCCCATACAATATCAAATCAACATCTTTCACTTTTATCTACTAAGACACTTAACAATGATAAAGATGAAATAAAACAAACAGAAGTTGATACATTTCAAGATATTGAATGTGACTAATATGGCAACATATATATACATATTATAAACCCAAATATTTTATGTTGTATAAAAACGTGGACGATATATTAGATGATGACGTATCATTCATAAATATGTAATCATAATTTTGTTCCCTAATTAATTCTTTTTTTTTTTTTTTTTTTTTTTTTTTTCCTTACCCCTTAAATTTTTTTTTATTTTTTTTTTTTTTTTTTCATTACCCCTTAAATTTTTTTTTTTTTTTTTTTTTTTTTTCCTTTTTTTATTTTTATATAAATAATTTTGATAAAAAATGGCATAAAATAAAAAA
>NC_033659.1:3063351-3065613 GCF_001601855.1 Plasmodium reichenowi | reverse complement strand
TTTTTCATTACCGCTTAAATTTTTTTTTAATTTTTTTTTTTTTTTCCATTATATATATATATATCAATAATGTTGACAGAAAATGGCATAAAATAAAATAAAATAATTACATTCATTTAACAATTTACAAATATGAATTCTTAAAAATCTATTTCATAAATTGACACAAAGAAATACATATATATATATATATATATTAATGTAAATATGAAATTA
Organism: Plasmodium reichenowi; assembly: GCF_001601855.1. Taxonomy (NCBI): domain Eukaryota; phylum Apicomplexa; class Aconoidasida; order Haemosporida; family Plasmodiidae; genus Plasmodium; species Plasmodium reichenowi. The sequence continues at coordinate 3,065,397 of NC_033659.1, read as the reverse complement.
CTCAAAAGAAAATTTTGTTTTCTTTTTCTTAATTAAGGATATGAAAATATAATATAATAATAAAATATAGAATATATTAAATATTCATCAATTAAATATAAAAACTATTAATTTGTATTATATATATATATATATATATATAATTTAATTTTTTTTTTATTTTTTTTTTTTTTATTTATTTTTTTTTTATTTTTTATTTTTTATTTTTTTTTTATATATTTTTTTTTTTTACAGTCTAATTTTTTTTCGGATAATAATTGTACTAAACATTTAAAAAATTTTTTTTAACATACACAAAAACTTATAAAAACAAAACAAAAATGTGTAACAAATAATAACGTAGCGAGGACAAAATTTTATAAGAAATATTATGAAAGTTAACTTGAACAATATATATAATTATGTAGAACTTAAAGAGCATATATGTGTGTATATTATAATATATTTTCATTAATTTGTATATATATATATATATAAATACACTAATAAGAAAATATAAGTACAATGAGTAATATACATTTTTAATTACATATATATATATATATATATATTATAGTGTTATGTTTATACATTGCTTATGTACCTTAATTGTTTTCAAATAATATACTTTCAGCATCATTTAATAGAATTTCGGTGTTTACTAATAATCTCTGATATGAAGGAAAATGATACCTTTCATATTCTTTTACTAGCATTTCACATTTATTCATTTTTGTTAATATAACATGGATATCGTAAACGAGAGCCATTATTTCAATTTTCGCTATAGCATAACGGTAAAATCTTACCAAACCTTCTTCAGATTCTACGCGAGGATAAAAACTTTGTAAACATTTACAGCGATCAAGTAAATCATTATACAACGCATTATTGTGTTCAATGAATTCTAAAACATTTATTAAACTGTTTACCGTTCCAGATAAGCGTGCAATTTCATTATAATTATATGGTTCCTTCTTTTCTATTTTACCATAAAATGGTTTTACAATAAAAAGACAATAATTTAAGATATAATATGCAGCTTGTAATAAATATCCATCTTTAGGTAATAACGTACCATTAGAAGATATATTAAAAAGTATATTACTATAATCCCTACGAATTTTATTTGTTATTAATGTAAAATTACTTAATATTTTTCTTATTAAAGAAAATGTTTTTTTCTCTTCAAATACTATGCTTTTTAGTAGATGTTTTTCACCTTTTGTTATATTTCGAACAAGACTTCTTCTTTTCAAATCTAATAAAATTGCCCTGATTCTCTTGTTATTTTCTTTTATTAACGGAAATTCTTCATTTGAAAAATCACAGATATCTTTCTCATCCCTATCAACATAATTTTTCTTATATAAATTCACAAATTTATATAAGTTAAAATCAGGAAAATTAAAATTAACATATTTCAAAGCATCATCGCTAAAATATAAATATTTAATCCTTTCATGCTTAAATATTTTAAGAATTTTTTGTAATGTTAAATTCCCAACAACCTGTTCACTTAAAAAACTAAACATATCCATAGATAAATAATCATCAAAAAATAACATTTCAGATACATATAAACTTTCCATTTCTTTTAAATATGGATGTTCAATTCGAAAAGGATTACGAAGATTTTTAAAATTAACTTTTTCACCTCTATATAAAGGATATTTAATATTCATCTTTTCAACATCCTCTTTTGTACTTATACCTAAACCTAAATAACTCTCAATTAATGAAAAATCAAAATTTTGATTAATATCTTTACTTGTTATAATTATATTTCTAAATTCATCGATATCATCGTTGCTTATATATATTGATTTATCATTAACAATATAAGATAAACTTTCTTCAAATTTATATATGTTTTTTTTTCCTAAATCTCTATTCTTTTGAGCTTTCTTTTTTTGTTCTTCTTCCTCTTCATCATCTTCTTCATATTCTTCTCCTAAATCTTCTGGAATATCTTCTTGATCTTTTTTATTATATTTTACACTTCTATGTTGTTTTGGTATAGCTCCTTTAGATGAATCGGAAATATATATTACATCCTCAGTTGAA
>NC_033659.1:3060752-3063251 GCF_001601855.1 Plasmodium reichenowi | reverse complement strand
TATTCTATATATTATATTTATTACTATTTTATATATCTTTTTATTTTATTGGAATACTATCGAAATAGTAAATATTTCAATGACAAAAAGGATTGAACAACAATGCAAAATTAATATCAAAATTTGAAAGGTGTATGAAATATGTTCAATACATGCAATGAATGTAATAAGATATATGCTTTTATAATATATTGTATAATGGAGAATTATTAAAAAAAAAAAAAAAAAAAAATTATATCATATCATATCATATCAAATCATATAAAATAAAATAAGATAAAATCGAATAATAAATATCAAAACGTTTTCACAGAATCATTATTAATTTGGAAAGAAATGTTTAAATATATATATATATATATATATTGTTCAATTTTATCATGTATTATTTTATTATATCTGTTTTTCTAAACTATGGATATTTATTTTTAAAACACATAAAAGCTTTCTACAAAATAGATAATGGTCCATTTTGAATTTTTAATATTTTCAGGTTCTCAAAATCAAAACATAAATTACATAGTTCTTTATATTACATTTTTTATATAATACTTATTTTTCAATTTTTAATATATATTTTTATATAAGAGCCTAATTTGGACAAACATAAAATATAGTTTATAATAATAAAAAATATACTAGAGCAATTCGATGAGCAAGAATTCAATAATGGTTTAAAAAAATATATATGTATACTTCCCATTGTTTTTATACTTTTTAAATTAAAATGTCCACTAAATATGTAAAACTATTTATCTTTCTAATTTATCAAATATTTTAAAATAATGTACTTGAAAAAAAACTACATTTTTCATACACATCTTTTAACATATAAAAATATATAAAACAAGATCAACAATATATATGTACATATATATATATATATAATATATATATTACATTATCTGTTTACATTCACACTTTTGTAATATTTATACAATATTGTTACAAAAATTTTATTATTTTGAGAAAAAAAAAAACAAAATTTAAAATATTTTACATGATCACATAAAAAAATAATATTAATTAGATATATACAATAAGATAATATATATAAAATTATTTACATTTATAAAATTATTATTTATAATTAACCATAACTTTTTCATTAATATTATAAAATATTCTCAAATATATTATACTAATTGAATAATTTTAAGATATCACAACACTATGTGTTTTTCCATTCTTCTTATTTATTTTGTAATATATTTTTTTATTTTTTTATTTTTTTATTTATTTTTATTTATTTTTTTTTTTTTTGTTTCCTTGTTATATGATTGGCTTATTTTTAAAATCAAACCAGTTGACCGTTTTATCGTATTTTTTCAATTTTGATTTTAAATAATAAGGACAAACTGTAATATCTAGATCTGTATTATCCTTATTAGTAACATTAACATCACCTTCTTCACATATGTCATAACCTAACATATTAATCGCTTTTTTATTTAAAAACTTTGGAGAACAAAATAAATTTTTCTGTATGTAACTATATTCGAAAATTAAGTTTTGTATTTTTTCTTTAAATTCTAAAATATCATCCATTGATAAATATTCTAAATAATGGTGTAAATGAGCTTTCCTCTTAAATAATTTATTAAACCTTTCTAGTATTTGTAAAAATGTATTTCTGATTTCACAAGAATTTATTAAACATAATAAACTATATGGTTGATTTAAAGGGGAAACATTACAGATACCAATTTTTGTGGCATCTTTGTTGTATTTTAAAATATTTAAATTATTTTTTATTAACAAAACATTTTTCGTAACATCAGATATGTTTATATTTCCCCTTACTAGAAATGCCATAGATAAACTAAGTCCATCTTTAGGATTAGCAATAAGCATTTGATTATTTTGACTTAACACATTTTTAAACAAATGATCAAATGTCCTTATACTTTCTGATTCTATGCATGGACTTAAAGAGGAAAGTAAAAAATTAAAAAATGGATAAGGTATTAGGTTAGTACATATTTCATTTATATCAACATTTAAAGAACCTTCAAACCTCATTGAGCTAGTTAAATTTAATATCACGTTAGCAACAATATTATTCATCTTTGAATAATCATTTTTAACAATAGATGTATTCTTGTCATTAGCACTATTTATATTGTTATTTTTTAGAGTTTTGTCAATTTCTCTTAATTTTTTGCTATTCAAAATATTTAAAAGGGCGTCATTAGATACTGGCAATACACAATTAGAAAATTCATGAATTTTATTTAGAGCAAAAAAACTATTATAAGGAGATGTAATTACATCATCACATACTGAAGGAAAAACACAATTACTAAATTTAATTTGTCGAAATGTATCAGATAACATTTCTAATATATAAGAACCTAATCCAGAACCTGTTCCTCCTCCTAAAGATGAAGTAATATAAAATGATTGTAAAGAATCACACTTTTCTACATTTCTTCTTATAATATTATCAATAATATTTTCATACATTTTACCATAATACATATATCCTTGAGACCAATT
>NC_033659.1:3059450-3060652 GCF_001601855.1 Plasmodium reichenowi | reverse complement strand
AAGGAAAATAAGTACTCTAATATGCTTTATATTATATATATATATATATATTTATATTTATATAAAACAAAAAGTGTATTTAATATTATATATATTACATTTATTATAAATTCAGAAAAAAAAATTTAAGGACAACGAAATAATTTTATGCGAAAATTTTCCATTTTACATAATTTTTATAATATATTAAAAGAAAAATATATATTAAATTAAAAAGACACATATAATTTAACGAATTAAAGAAATATACCAAAAATAAATAAATATATAAATAAGTAAATAAATAAATAAATATATATATATATATATATATATATATTTACATTATTTATAATATCAATCTTTGTTGCATTTTATCAAGAATTAATTAAAAAAAAAATAAGATCCAAGAAATATTAAAAATATTTAATTATTTATAACTTCATTTCTACATGTTTATAATTATATATTTACCCCAATAAAGAAGAAATTATCTCTTCTTTTTTATACATAAATGCATATAATAGCATTATGTTGTGTTTTACAGATATTTATTTTATTACATTTTTATATATAATTTTCAATATTTAAAAAAAAAAGAAAAAAAAAAACATTTCAAACAAAAACTTCTCAAATATATTCATAATTTTTCTTTCCTTTTTTATTATAAATTTTTTATTTGTTTTTTTCCCTTTTTATTAATTTTTACATATTTTTAAAAAATATTAAAAAAAAAAAAATATATTTTTATTGTAAAATTATTATATATATATATATATTATGTTACATTAAAGGAATATTTATTTTTTTTAGCAAAAATTTTGTTATTTTTACAATAAATTTTAAAGGTATCCCATTTATTTATTATTTTTTTTTTTATAGATATAATTTAAAAAATTGTACTTAAAATTTTTTGAAAAACAATTATATAAAAAGCAATTTTTTAATAATTATATTAAAATTAAATTTTTTTTTTTTTTTTTTTTAATTTTTATTATTTTTTTGTTTATTAATTTTTTTTTTCTATAATCCATGTTTAGTGTACCAAAAATTAAAGCAACTAAAATTTCCCTTTTTTTTTTTTTTTTTTTATTTATGTATTTAAAAAGGGGGGGGGAAAATTAATATATATAAAATTCATATAATATTATTATATATATAATATATATTTTCTTTTGATTTATATATAATTTTTTATATATATAATGGGATTATTATTATAT
>NC_033659.1:3056725-3059350 GCF_001601855.1 Plasmodium reichenowi | reverse complement strand
ATATGTTGTAATTCCAAAAATATTATATATATATATATATATATTATGATATATATTTTTTTAGTTTTGTTTGGTATCAAACATGTGCTATGATTTAATAAAATATATATATTTATAGACTTGTGCATAAATATACAATATATTCTAATTTTTCCTTTTACAAAATGAATATAAGCAAAATAAAGTATGACGAGATAGAAGAATTAAAGAGCAAGAATGAAGTACTAACAAATTTATTAAATAAGCTAATAGCTTTTGATAAGAAAAGAATATTTTTATATCCTGTGAATGTACAGCTAGTACCTGATTATTTGAATGTCATAAAAGAACCTATGGATTTTACAACAATGAAACAGAAACTTCAGAATTTTAAATATAAAAGTTTTCAAGAATTTGAAAAAGATGTTCTTTTAATTATTAATAATTGTTATACATATAATGACCCAAGTACAATATATTATAAATTTGCTGAAGATATGGAAACTTATTATAAAAAATTAAATATTAAAATTCAAACAAAATATATGAACATACACCTATTTTATCATAAAGATGATAAAGAAGCTTTAAATATTATACAACATAATGCAACCCTAGCTAATGCTACTAAAAGAAATTCCTTAAAAGAAAATAAAAAAATAGAAAAACAAAAAAAAGGTGGAAGAGTTGGTAGACCATCTAAAATAGATAAAAATATACATAAAATTAAATTAGATAATAATCAAAAAGAACATAATAAAAAAGGCGCCCTTAAAAAAAGTCATAGTGATAATAAATCCAAGCGAGCACCAAATCAAAAAAATAATAAAAATGTTATGAATGATCAAGGATTTAATAATAACAACAATAATAATAATAATAATAATAATAATAACGTGAATAATAGTAATTTTGTGTTTCCTCGTCAATATATAGGTACCTTAGAACATATATTAGATGAAGAACATTTTCCTTCTTTTGTGAAAAAAATAATAAATTGTAATGAAAAGTCAGAAGAAGTTTTTCAGTTATTAATAAATGCATTATTAGATGAAAAAAGCAAAATGCCACTTTTGTGTAATTACACAAATATAAGTAAATCATTATATCATATATTTTTTGAAGATTCTATATTTTATGATTATAACCTTAAAAATTATTCCTTATTAAATAATAACGTTGAAAAATACAATGATGCTATATCTTTATATACCGGAAAAAGAGAATATTCATATGATACACTCAAAAATAATACAGCACATAATAAAAGATCAAAGAGTATGTGTGGATATCAGCAAAATGATGATCAAAATACGGGTTCACATAATAAAAATACAGTCCAAAATTATCATATAAATAATGATAATAATAATAATAATAATAATACACAACAGATACAACATAATAATATTTCTGACCATATGGAAGATGGGTTGGATACTAAAGAAAAAAGAGAAGACCCGCATGACGAACACACACACAACCATTTAATTGAAAATGGTATCGTTGATAAATATAAAAATATCATTGATAAAAAAAATAAAGAATCCAAAGAAGTTATAACATGTAATATTGATGATGATGAAATGACCATGAATCTTTTAAATTATAAAAAGAGTGTAGAAAAATTTATCGGAGAAAATAATTTAGATACATTTATTAATATATTCCCAAATATATATAATATATTAAATAATACAGAATCTAAAATCTTACATTATTCTCCATTTAATGATTTAAGAATATTCGGATTTGATATAGAAGATTTTGACGATTTTAACAACAACATTGTATATAACCATGATTTCTTGTTAGGAATAGGAAGATACCATATAAAAAATATATTATCCTTAGACAAAAATTTATCTAAAATTTTATTTAATGAACAACAAAGTGATTTACAATTTTGTAACAAATTAAAAACATATTTATTACATAATAAACCTAAAAAAGAACAAAAAAAATTAATTAATAAAAATGATACACATATGATGATAGAAGAAAACATACAAACGAATTATATCGATAATGATGGTAAAATAAATGGTGTGTTAAATATAGATGACTCGTTAAACATAAATCAACAGCATACATATAACAATAATAATAATAATAATAATTATAATAATATTCAAGTAAATGGAGATTCTATAGATAATAGTATAAGTAATTCTAAAGGTAATATAAATAATAATATATCTAATATAGAACAATTTTCAGCTTGTTTAAGTGACAGCACTTTTAGTGATTCATCATCGGATGAAGAAAATTTAAATATGCAGAACTTTTTAAATACATACAATTCCTTTGATAAGGAATTTTTATTCAATAACAAAATTAATGTTTTATCAAATTATATAAATAATGATGATTTTAAATTTATTAAATAAAAAATGTCTATACATGTAAATAAATAACCAATTTTTTGTTTTTCTATTTATTATATATATATATATATATGTATAACTCTTCTTTATTTTTTATGTAAAAATAAAATACACTATAATAATAATATATGTAATATAGGATAAAAAAGAAAAAAAAATTAAAGTTCATTATTTTTGTTTTATTTGAATGTTTCCAATATATATGAACATTTGTAAAAAATATTATTAATCAAATAGGAATATTAATAGTTTTAATTGT
>NC_033659.1:3050984-3056625 GCF_001601855.1 Plasmodium reichenowi | reverse complement strand
ATTTATAATATAATAAAAAAAATCATATTAAAAGAAATCCACTTTTTATATTTTACACATTTTTCTTCTTTAATAATAAACGTTTATCACAAATTTATATAAAATTTCTTCATAAACTTATATGTTATTGTATTTATTCATGTTGCAGTAAAATTTTCACATGGTAATATTTTATATAGAATGAATCATATTACACTGTAATTGACATTCTATTATTTCGTTGTCTTGTATCTTCTTAAATTGGTTCATAGGTAAAACCTTTAATTCTTTGGACGTTATTGGGTCATGTTTCTTACAACAAAGTACACAAACTTTATTCTTACACTTGTTATCATTTTTATCACAAGTTTCATAATCTTCATTTTCATTTAATGAAACACATTTGTTTAAAAATTTTTCAAAGAGAGTTTGCATTTTTGCTGCTAAATTGTCATTTTGCTTACAATGTTTTTCACATTTCTTTTTTTCATTACTATCTAATAATTGTGTATGATATAAACAACATTCTTTACAAAAATTTTTTATACATTCAATATGTTTCTCTTTTGTTTCATTTGGATATATTTCAGTTTCACATGAAGATCTTCTATGTAATACATGTATAGAATCTTCACAATTTGCCCAAGTTTTAGATTTTACTTGAAGAAAATTGTCATCTACTTTTGTTACATAAGGGGAAGTTAATAATATTGAATCAAATTTGACTTCATGAAAATTATGAACTAAAAACCCAACCTTTCCCAAAGGAACATCATTCATACTTTTTGCAGATAAAACAAATTTATCTTCATTATTATTAGTTCCTATTATAACTTTAAATGTAGATTTATCAAAATGTAAATTGACATGTATCCATTCATTCTGCACAAATGTAAAACTTTTTTCGCTATTTTTATTATTATCATTTTCTTCTTCATTTGTTTCTGAAAGTATGAGTAATTTCCCATTTTTATTTGTCAAAAATACTAATTTCCCATCTTTCATTTCAAGAGCATTAAAATTGTTTTCATCTTTATAATGAAAAAGTATATATATATAAGACAATTTCTTAGATATATTACCAGTTTCATCATTAGAAACTTGTATATCAAAATTAAATGTACCATCTGTACATTCTCTTAATTTTAATAAAACTATAGTATATATATCTTTTTCATCCTTCGCATTTTTAACCTCTTCTTCATTTTTAGAGCATAATAAATAATTCTGCTCATTTTCCCTTTCAACACTCCAGTCAAAATAATTATTAGGATTATATATAATATCATACGACATTAAATTATTTAAATAATTTTCTTTATAATAAGGACAATTTGATTTTACATTTTTATTCAAACTATTCAATTCAGATAATTGTGTGCAAGGAAGAGCAATCACCTCTAAATCATCAAAAAATGTTCCTAAACCATATATTTGTGAATATAAACCAACAGTACCAGATAAAAATCTTTCATCTAATGAACTTAATATTTTAATCATATTATTATCATTATCTACTTCATATATATCTATATTTGCATGCTTTGTTATTATTTTGTATTTATTCCATTGGTTATTTATCGTTACATCAGAATATACCACTTTTAATATATGTACTTGTCCATTTTCGACCTTTGATAATCTCTTCGTACCATCTTTATCACATATGTCAAATAAATAAAAATTAAAATCATCTTTAGCTCGAAAAACAACTCCTAAACAACCGGTTCCCCTACTTAAAACACTTATATTAAAATCAAAGTCATAAAAATTTAAGCCTTTCAATTTTGCATAATACCCTTCCCCTATTTCTTGACTTGATACACTATTCATTTGACCAATACTATTTTCATGTCCCAATACATTAGTATCTGAATATCCCCAAACACTTTGCTTGTTTTTTATTAAATTAGAGTCAAATAAAGAAAAATGAGTTGAAAAATTCATGGTTTCATAATTCAATTTGAATGTGCCAAAATTATGAGCCACTTTTTGTGCTCCTTTTAACTCTTCCAAAATGTTTTTTAGCTTCTCTAAATCTTGTATATATTTTGAAGATAAGTCATATAAATATACAGCCAAATTCTCAGTTAAATTATATAAATTCATAGCATCTTCAATCTGTTTTTTTGATAACATATCAGCTGGTTTTAATTCTTTTTTTGTCTTTTCAATTATACGTATAGTTTCTTCTTGAACTATCGAAATTACAGAAGGATCAACACCATGAATAGCATCAATGTTTTCCATTAAATTAGAAATTAATTCATGAAAATTTTTAACAGTCATATTTTCATCTTCATTATATTTCAATTCAGTACCTTTATTATTTCTTATATTATTTCCTTTTTCTAAAAAGGATGTTTGATTAAACAAAAATAAATCTAATGGACAATCTTCTATTAAACTACTGACTCTAATTGTTTTATGATGAAAAATACTACTTTCTTCTCTAATCTTATTATTTGTTCCTTCTTTCTCTTCAGGTATTATATCTAATAAACCTTTTTCATTTTTATTCAATGAAATAGATTCTATATTATTATTTATAGACCCAACATAATGGTCCATACCAGATTCAATAGTTACATTAACTAAACCTCCCTTATTATCTATAATATCAGAATGTATGGCAGCCCTACATATAGAACTATTATCTGAATATGTACCTCTGCTTCCATATATTGAAGCATCATGATATTTTTCATCATCACAACCTAATGGACATAACACAACTATATTTGTATTAACAATTGAATGAAATGATTCTTCCATACCGGTCGTTTCACAATTAATGCTCAAATATTGTAATGCAGAATCATTCTCTGTCGAATTGGTAGAACATACAATGGCAGATATATCTGATGTTTCTAAATTAAAAAATTTAAAAGATCCATCATCATATGATATTCCTGCAGTTTGTCGAACTTTTGTACTATCTGGTGATTCAGATGCTTTCAAATATATTAATGTACTTATGTCAATATTTCCATTTAATAAATCATGGAACCTACCACTACAACTTCCATGATCACAAGAATAATCATAAGCTAATGGAATATTAACCTTTCCATTTAATGAATAACCTATTTTTTTTAAAGATATAATCAAACTATTTAATTGATTTTTAGATCTTAAAATTAATGGCTGTAATCCTACTTCAGCACAATGTTGTCTTATGTCATTAACTGAATTTATCATATTTGTTATTAAATGGTCAGGTGATTTAGGGGGATTTCCATTCCAAATATAAATAGATGTACTTGAATCCATATCACAATATACTCTTAAAGGTTCTGGGGAACATTTTGGTTTTATCCAATAAAATCCAGACAATGGATTTTCTTGAACATTCTTAATAACAGCACAATCGTTAGCTGGGAAGTTATATGAATCTCCAGGAAGAATTCCTAATTTTAATATATCACTATCTAATGTATTAACATTAACAGATGTTAATAAGGATAATTTATTATTTAAATCATTTGCTTTTTCTTTCGATTCTTTTAATTCTTCATCATATGTTTTTTTTTCCTCCAAACATGTCTCAATATTAGGTAATAATTCTTCTAATTTTGACAAATTATCACTAATAGAACTAACATTTTTTGTTACATCATCTTCAAGATTAATTAATTTATTAGTTAAATCTTTATCAAATTCCGTAATATATTCTACAAAATATTTATCTCTTGCATCATCTGAATTAGCTGCATCTCTACAATGATTTATAACAGTTTCTAAGTTGTTTGCTTGAACTTCAATAGATCGTATTCCATATAAAAAGTTGTCACCTAATTCTCCATGTTTAGGATGAGTTTTTATCATGGATATTTTGATATATCTTGTTTCCATATTTCTTAATGAATCGACAGTTACATAACTTGGGTTAGCTAAATTTTCCGAAACAACCGTGAAATTCTGATTATCAGTACTTACAGATATATTATAATGCAATGGTGGATATTCCCAATATATTTTGATTCTAGATAAATCTGTTATTTTGTTTAAATCTAGAATTAAATATACCAAATGATCATAATTATCAGTGAATGTAGCAGATGCCCAATAGCTGTTCAAATTCCCATCAATCGTATTATCTGGATTATGATCATCATCTAAAGTAGAATTAGAATAAATAGAGACATCTAAATTGAGGAGAATATCATGAATACCAGGAATATTTCCATATATATTCTTTTGAGAAATACAAAACGCATCTCCACTTTTTTGTAGTCTTATTTGAGAATTAGATTCAAAAATCCAATTAGATTTCCCATCTCCATCTTCTAAAGCTCTTAAACAATCATATAAAACAATTTTATTATTTTCTAAATCATCTAAATTAACAACAGATAAACATTTTGGAGGATCGCTAAAAGCACTAATAATTTGATTATTTGAATTAGTTTTCCACAATTCTCTTCCATCACCGCTAGCTAAAGCATTTGTACAAGAATCTAAAATTATTGATGTATTATCATTATTAATTAAACCTTCTTCAACTTGTAAACACATCTCCTCTTCACTACTAATACCTGATAATAATAAAAAGTAGGGATTCCCACCACCTATTAGTTTCACTTCTCTTATACCAAAATATTTGTGCGTCGCATTCTTTAAACCAATTTTTATTGACATGGCTTCTTCTAATCTTTTAAAAAAATATATTTCATCAAATGAAGCTTCATTTGAAGATATCTTTTTATATGGAATAATAGTACGATATTTTTCCCCATCCGAAGAAACAGATATTTTAACAAATTCGGGGCTATAAGTCCAAGATACTTTTACCCCTTTAATAAAACCTTTAGTATTTAAATATCCCGTCCATGTTATTTCTTCATCATTTGAGTGGTTTCCCGAACTACACCAGTAATTCGGGTTATTTTGAATAGCTCGTTTAGCATCATAAGCCGAGCTTCCGGACTCTTCAGATATGTAAGTAGATGAAGCAAATGAATCGATGAATTTATAAAAATTGGTAGCAGATTCTTGTCCACTTACATAATAATTTAAAATGATGTACCATATTATAAACAATAAATGATGCATTTCTTATAATATTATGCCAGTGCTTATGATGAGAAGGAAAATATATATATATATATATATATATATATATATATATATATATATAAAAGTAAAATAAAATGTTAAGAATAAATACTAGTTCCTACAAGAACAAAATTAATAAATTTAAAAAATAAAAATAATAAATAAATATATACATATATATTTATAATTAATCCAAAATGTACTTACATTTTATATGAAATATATAATGATTATTCATATATATATATATAAATATATATATGTTATGTCCTATTTAAAATATTCCTTTTAAGACTTAATTATATACCATAATAACACTTTCACAAATTTTTATGAAATCCTTAAATTGCTATACTTTATTTATCTCATTTTATAATATAATTATTTTTCTATAGGACATAAAAAAATAAACCCAAATAGTTTCAGGAACATATCAAAAAAAAAGAAGATAAATCATCCCCATTTTTTATGCAATTCCAAGAATGTTAAGATAAGACAATTAAATTTTTTTCCCTTTTTTTTTTTTTTTTCTTTTCATTCCAGTTGTGTGTATATACTTTTGAATAAAAAGTTAATAAATAAATTTAAAATAAAATTTATATTA
>NC_033659.1:3046007-3050884 GCF_001601855.1 Plasmodium reichenowi | reverse complement strand
CTTAAACGTTACAGAAATATATATGAAAACTTATAAATTTGTTTTGAAAATGTATAAGACAATTCCATATAATCTATATTATTTTATATTATTTTATTTTATTTTTAATTATATTTCATTTAATTTGATAAAAAGTACTTCAAAAATTTTGTCTATATAGAAATTTTTCATTTTAATCTTTATTTTTCTTCTTTTGTTTTTTTTTTTTTTTTTCCTTTTATTCTTAAATGTATTGAAATATATATAACACATATATAAATTTATATATTTAGAACATTTCTTTGTATAATGTAAATGGTATAAATAAGAAAAAAATGATATATAAAAGGTATATGAAAAATATTACGTTCTTAGTTTCCTTTCTAATTTTTTTAAGAAGCATAAATGCTAATATTAGCATAACCAATTTTACTTATACAAATCAGAAAGGTGATATAAAAGTAGAGTTCTTTCAAACTGACTATATAGCCATATTCAAGCTTCCTTTTGGAGGCAACGATGAACAAATTTTTGAAATAAGTGATGATTATATTATTACAAATGACAAAGAAACAAATAATTGTAACATACCAAATAACAATTTCGGTTTTGTGTATAGCAAGTCAAATTCTCAAAATAAGTTCTTGATTGTACAAAGGGAATATACAACAATATACATAAAGGATAAAAATAATAATTGGTAATATATCGAAAAAAAAGAAATAAAAATAAATAAATAAATAAATATAAATATATATATATATATTAATATTAACAACTCTGTATATATGTAAAAATATACTTTTGATATTTTATAAAATTTATATATTTATGAAAAAAGAATTTAATTTTTTTCTTGTGTAATGTAATTTGAAAGATTCTTATAAGATATATATATATATATATATATATTTATATTTATTTATTTATTTGTTTTATTTTTTTCCCTTTTAGTTCCCTCATTTCAAAGGTAGAACCATCATTATATTCATTCCAAACTATAGAATATAAAAAGGAAAAGATAAAATTAGGGAATACAACCAAATGTGACGAGAAAATTGTGGAAAAATTAAAAACATATATAGATCTTTTAAACGATATGAATCTTTCAGAAGATAAGATGTGTAACCAAATAATATCATCCTCCTTTATACAAAATATAGAGATAATAGACTGTACAGTATATATTGGAAGTATTTTCCTACGTAATAATTTGAATAGGGAAGAATATTATATTTGTATAAAAAAAGAGGATAATAATAATAAAATGAAGAATAATATATCACTTCTTATTAACACCATTGATCTAAATAATACACTTATAATGAATACATTTTATTGTAATATGGAAAGCGATATTTGTTCAATTATAATTAATTCTATTTATTTTAATAATATCCCTAATATAACAGATGATACTTTAGTTTTGAAAGCTCAGTGTAATATTGATAGCTACCCTATAATAAATATTGATCATGTTTTAAGAGAAGGCTATTATACTTTTCATTTTAGAAATCCTAAAATATATTTTTTACAAATATGTATTATAGATAATTTGAAAAAATATAGAATGCTAGGTAAAATATATTTTTTAAAAGCATATGAACCAATCATATGTTTTATTGGCACACCATGTGTTATTAAGTCTTTTACAGACAAAGAAAATGTACAGTATGTTCAAAATAATATTGATAATGAAACGTTTATATTTACAAATAAAAAATGTGACAATGAAAATATAAATGAAAATATGAATATCATAGAAACTGATTTTGATATGAAAGAGCTAGAAAATCATCAACATTTATATCTTTTTAGTAAAAATCCTTTAACAGATGAAAAATATTTATGTACCTCAAATAATAAGAAATTTTTATTGTTATTTACCATAGTCTTAATTAAATTACCAGAATATAATATACATTATAGTATTATAAATAATGTAGTTATTAATTATTCCACCCTTTTTTTTGAATATAATAATTATTTAGGACCATATGTAAAATATGAATGCTCAGATAAATCGATAGTTCCAGATGAATATAACAATTTTAATAATAATAAAGATAATCATTTTTTATTAAAGAATGAAGAATTAAATTTCACAATAAAATTCAAGGCTATTATTATGAGATTATGTCTGAAACAAAATAATTTTTATTATGATATTGGAAAAATATATATTGAAAATTTTATAAATTATAAACAAATTTCTTCTTTAAAGGATTTTACATTTAATGCTGATGTCTCACTACATGCTGATGATATAAATACCAAACTTTTAAAATTTGCAATAAAAGAAGATCATAACTGTCATTCGGATCACGGATTTTTTGTTCAATCTAATAAAGATAATTTCCGTGCAGACAAAAAACCATTTTACAAAAATATATTTTTTAATCATACAACATTATATGAATCAATAAACCAAATTATTTTAGATAAAGATATATATTATATATGTATGTGCTCACTACATGAAAAATGTTATGATAATAATAATCTTATAGATTATAATGTATATACAAATATTAGTATACAAAATGAAATTCAACCTTTACAAAATAAAAAAAAATTTATATGCGAAATTTTTGCAGATTGTTCTTTTACCATCAATTTTGAAAATGAACATAATAATATATCAGATATATGGGTAGCCAAAAAAGGACAATCTTGTAATTCGAAAGATATACAAGTAGGTATTCATATTAGTCATCAAAATGTCAAAGAAATAAATAAAGAAAACCTTCATGTAACAAAAGTCAATTTCAAAATTTATTATTTGATTAGCCATATACATTATTCCTATTTGTTTAATAAAGATATTATTATCTGTGGAAATTATCGAAATCAACATTTTATTATTCATATCAAAAGCGATTTCTTCTTATTATATTATGCCCTTCCATTTGAAGAAGAAATTAAAATAAAAAATGTTACACAAACTAATGTAGCTACTAATACATATGAAGCACAAGAAAAAAATATAAATATACAAACTTTTGAAAATGTTAAACAAAAATATAAACGTTTATTTATTTATTCATACCGTGATGATACTAAAAGCAATTTATATAAAACCATGAACTTTAATCAAGATGAAAACCAAATTTCGAATACCATCAAATTTGAAATTCCAAATGATCATCCAACAAAATTTAATGAAATATATTTTATTAACGAATGTCATTATGATCAAGGTGTCATAATATATAAACACAAAAGAGAATCAAACAATATTGTCATTAATAATGATAATCATATAATTAAAAGTAAGGAACTTTACTGGGCAAGGAAAAAACGAATATATAATAAAAAATTAAAGAGAAAAGAGAAAAAAAATGAAATTATTAATATATATAATTGCTCAAATGAAATAATGAATAATCATACATTAACATCAATCATTATATTTGATGGACCATTAAAACCTTTAGACATTTATTGTTATATGGAACTTGATTGTATTCATAAAGAAAAATTTTCAATATTAAATTTTGATTATTCATTATTTGTTGAAATATCAGATACCCAAAGAATTATTATACATACTAAAGAATCAGAAGGAAATAATAAAGAAAAATTAAATAAAGCTGAAAAAATAGATTTTAATAATTCTAAAAGAATTACAGAACTCATTTTAAGTATTCCTAAACATATTTCAAAAGGATTGGAACCGGGGCCTTATAAAATTATATATACCAGAAAATTCAAACAATTTATTCATGAATTATATGTAGGAACATTTCATTTTATTGGGGCCCCATCACAAAAATATCATCTTATAAGAGAAAATGAAGAAAATATTATTATTCATGGATATTTTAAAAATATTGAAAATGAAAGAATACATATTTTAAAACATCAAAATACTTGTGTCTTAACAAACAAAGATAAAAATAAGAAATTATTAAAATCAAGTGAAATCGAATCTATTCTAAATGAAATTAAAACAAATATTCAAAATTGTACATATTTAGATGATACCAAATTATTATGTAAAAATGATTTACCAGTTGAAGGGAAATTTATTCTATGTTGGTGTTATAATATATTAAATGATCAAAATAATCTATGCCATAATATAAATATTTATAGACCTAAAATTACAGAAGTTTCTTCTTTGTTATATTCAATAGATCCAATATTAGAAATATCAAAATCTTCTCTTACAAACTTTTTAAATTATAATATTGGAGATTTCTTTTTTATAATTGATGACGATTGTAAAAATATCAAAAATATTAATTTAAAATCTAAATTAAACGATGAACAAAATATTCTAGATATCTATAAACATTTACAATATCCAAAAAAATATGATCTATGTATTTGTATTGTTCAACATAATATTTTATGTGATAAGCAGGAAAATTATAAAAATTTTTATATCAAATTAAACGAACAAATTTATTTTACAATGGAAATGGGTAACTTAGATGAATTCAATAATAAGGATAAAATTATAAAAGATTTTACCTTTTCTACAGATTATTTAGATCAATTAAAATTGAATATTGTCCCTGTCTTTGTTTTTTTACCTGGACCCGTCGAATATAAGGAATATGTTTGCTTTGCTGGAATACCATGTAACGCAACAATCAAAATAAAAAGATCTGCACAAACAAGATTAAAAACAGGCAGCACGCAAATTATTGGTGAGAAAAAAGATGTGGCCAATACTTATAGGGGTTCTTATGGGAATAGAAATAAAGCAAATGTCAAAGGATCCAATATAAAAAAAGTAGAAGACAAAAAGGAACAAAAAAAGAACGATAAAAAGGAAGGTGAATTAGGAGATAAAAAGGAAGGTGAAATAAGGGATAAAAAGGAAGATGAATTAGGAGATAAAAAGGATCATGAATTAGGAGATAAAAAGGAAGATGAATTAGGAGATA